>NW_004524869.1:1072746-1074779 GCF_000260255.1 Octodon degus | reverse complement strand
GTATTATTTGTTGAAACTGTACTTCCGATTTGATTTGAAACTGTCTCATTGCTATATGTTTATCAATAAAACTGTAGAAATAAAAAAACAAAACAAAAAAAAAAGTCCCTATCTCTAAATATGCTGAAGTTTGGAGCTTCAGCCTATGAATTTTATCTGATATAATTCAGCCCCAAACAAACCTTGACACAAGTTATTCTCTTTATTATTGATACATGAATTTGTAAATTTTCCACTGCCAAAGTAACTAGAAGAGGAATCAACTTTTGGAATCAGTCCCAGGCCCAGGTCAGGGATCTTCAGAATGGTTCATGACTTACATGTTGAGATTCATTGGTGCAGAGTGCCAGGAGCCAGAGCACAGGCTGCCTGCAGCGGCGGGTGGGATGATGGGGAGGTAGGACACGTTGGCGTGAGGAACAAGTGAAGAAAAATTGTACTCCGTTGGAAAACTATGCACTGTCTTCTAAAACAAGTATTGGCACACCTTTTTCTGTACAGAACTCACTAATAAATATTTTCATATTTTCTGGTGGTCTTTCGTCCTTGTGGCCTCTATAATATTGGTCAACAATGTAATGCCTTGTGATTGAAAAGTAGCCATTAGCAATGTATAAATGACATGGCTGTGTTGCAATAAAATTTTATTTTCAAAACAAGACAGATTTGGTCTATGGGATTTAGGTTGTCACTCTGGTCTAGAGCATACCTTTTTGATCTGATTTTCCTTTTATTGAAATATTGAGCCTATCATTTGAACTGTTCATCATTTGAACCTAAGTTATACAATTTAGTGATAGAGTGCAAAATTGTTCTTGACTGTAGATATAAAATTTGTGAACTTGAGGAGTTTGGAGATCAACATTTTGAACCTTGAAATAAATCAGTCTTACAGGAACTTACACATTTCTTTCAACTTTTCTTGCCTATGAACATGTTTTTCCTTTGAATTTTCCAAGCCCAACCCCTCATTAATAATGAACTAAATACAAACTTTAACAAAGATTAATTTCATATTCATATAGGAGCTGTGGCTTTATCTTTTTTTGTTTTTGAAAATTATCCTCTAATAAATGAAACACTTCTAGGCACTATGCAGTTCAGCTTCACATTATTGGGTTTTTTAAATTAATTTTATTGAGAAAAAATAGTGATGAGACAGTTTCAAAACCTATTAATAGGACAGTTTCAATAATTAATACATTGCATATTGTTGTCTTTGTAATGGTTATTCATAGTAAAAGATGCGGACATGTTTTCCTGTCCAAATACTGTTAGTACAAATCTTTCTTCTCATTGAATTTAGAGAAAGTAGCTGTATATCTATCCTATTTTGTATATAAAGATACAAAACGGTCCTTCATTTGTATTCCCTTTATTTTGTTTAGTTTTGTCAGAGATGGGTATTCCATTGCTATTTAAATATAGTAGGTGAGTGAATTCAGCAAAATAATCCAATATAGTCCAATAGTCCATAATAATAGTGGGTTATCTGTAGGACTGACAATGTCAGAAGTTGTTGACTTGAGCCTTTTATAGCTCAGCATATTAATATGGCTTTATTTTTTATACCTCATTTTTATTCTTTTCTGCTGGAGGCTTAAGACCATGATAAAGCAAGACCTGTATAACAAGAAATGTAACTTTTCTATCAGACAAGGTCAGTCAAATTCCATCAGGATTTACCCTGAAACCCTGTACCACAGTTTGTAGATCTTTTGTCAGTGTCAGCCATGTAAATGAGTCACACCCACGGCTTGACCAATTTGCTTTCTGTGAAAGCCTGAGAGAATGTCTTCTCTCCATGTGACTCTCCTTAGGCACACTATACATCATTGATCATGTTGCTCAGTGGCCCCATAATCTCCTTGATCAGAAAATTTGAGACACAACTGAGTTACAGGATGTTACAGTACAGGTTCTCCTATTTCCTGAGTCCTCACTGACCTTGAAAGGCTTGGGCCAAAATGTTGGCTGTCCTTGCAGCCCTTCTTTTTCTCTAATTTTTGGTCTGCAAACTTAAGTTGTTGACC
>NW_004524869.1:1049774-1071666 GCF_000260255.1 Octodon degus | reverse complement strand
GCCCTGGTCCTCGCTCTCCTTTCACAGACCCCGCCCAGGGGCCTAACTCCCTTCCCTGG
Organism: Octodon degus; assembly: GCF_000260255.1. Taxonomy (NCBI): domain Eukaryota; kingdom Metazoa; phylum Chordata; class Mammalia; order Rodentia; family Octodontidae; genus Octodon; species Octodon degus. The sequence goes on along the minus strand of NW_004524869.1, from coordinate 1,071,607 downwards.
TCCTGCCCCCTGGAGGTTCTGCCTCCTCTCAGTTGTGCCATCAGCTGGAGATTATGCTGTTCGCACATTAACCTTTGGAGGAAATCTGAGGTGCAACTGACAGGAAGTGCTGAATCAAAAGCCTGGAAGTTTTTTCTGAGAGCATTATCCTCCAGGGTGGCTGTCTTTAAACTTTTGGATGTCACATTTTTCTGACCAAACACTTCTTTGTTTCCCTTCCTTATTGCATGAATATAAAATATTGTCTCAATAAAATTAATAAGTAAGCAAATAAAGCCATTCTGAGATAGTGAGGGTTGAAGATCCCACCATATATATAGTTTGTGGCTTCACAACCACCAACTCAAAGGACCCAAAAATAGTAATGTCCCTAAAACACACACACACACACACACACACACACACACACACACGTAGCACCCAGATCTTGACTGCAAAAATAGCATTCTGCTCTAAAGAAACAGAACTTTTTGAACTTCAACTTTTTGAAGTTAAGCCCTTAGCTTACTTGCATTTGCAGTCTTCTGCTTGCTGCAAACTCTTTCTCCTCTGTGATTCCTCTCTGCCAAGAGACCTACCTTGGAGCCAGCTGTTTACAGACTTACACCTTTACAAACTGAATTAAATAAATCTTTCTTCCCTTAGCTGGAACCTAGGACCTACTTCATGCAAGGCAGGCACTGCAGCACTGAACTACATCCCCAGTTCTGTCAACTTTTTATTTTATTTTGTTTTAATTTCAAAATAAGTTCTCACTAAGTTGTCCAAGCTGACCTTAAATTTGTAAGCTTTGAATTTCTCTTGCCCTAACCTCGCAAGTAGCTGGGATTGTAGGCATTCCTGGCCTATTTTGTTCCTTTTTTTTTTTTTTTTTTTTGTTTTAGGGAAGGGTCTACAGGGTGTTCAGGGTCTCACTACTAGCTCCGACTTGTAGTGATTCTCCTGCTTACAGTCTCTCAAGTGCTGGGATTACAAATGCTTACCACCATGCCCAGTTTCAATTGCTGTCTCAGTGTGCCCCTGGGGCGAGGTCGGCATGGCAGACCCAGGGATTGAACTCCTTGCAGGCATTTTAATCTACTGAGCTATTTGGCTGGCCCTTATTTTTTTTTTCAAGTTTTTATTATTTTATTTTTATAAAGTGTTAATTTTTTCCCCACAATTTTGTTGAGAAACAAATAATAATGAGACAGTTTCAAACCAAATTGGTAGGACAGTTTCAATAATTAACACATTGCATACATTCTTCCTAGTGGTTAATTGCTGTACAAGATGCGGACAAGATATCCTATTTACAAACACTATTAGATATTTTGTTCTTAAGTCTAATCATGATGTGACTTTATGTATGTGGGATGGAGAGTTCGATTCATTGCCTTGGTACCTGCAAGTTATTTTAAGTAGTTCAGAAAAAAGTGTTGTGTAACAGAGCCTACACTTAGCAGCCTCTGAGGACAGATATTTAGGAATTTAGGAATTTTGCAAGCCATTTGATGTATCATCATTGGTGGCTAAAAATATTCACAGAGGGAAGTTTTATTCTATAGAAATTAGCAAATACGAAGGCAATAAATGCCACCCTTGGCCACCTCCAACCCAGTTTATCTGCCTGCCACTGCACATGTAATCAAATTCTAATAAATGAGACATTTCAAAACAAAAAGAAAAAAATAAATAAAATAAAATAGAATATTGTACACAGACTAACACATGCAAATATACATCAATTTGAAAAAATAAGTATAGATGCCTTGTGCTTTCTCATGTCCCAAAGGTCATTTTTCTTAATTACTTTGGTTCTCGATGCTATTGGAAGACCATTTTTCTGGACATAGGGAACAAAAAATATGAATTGATTGAAAAACCATGATGAGATGTGATTTGTCCCCAGTAACATCCCAAAGGAGTGTGTTATGATAAAAGCTTCCTAGAGAACAGCTTTGGCTTATGGATGACAGAATTCTTTTGTGGAGAGAACCATCACTTTATTCTGAAAAATGATTTAAAGGAACTTAATGATTATTGAAGGTGAGTCCACTTCAGCCTTATCTAGATGAGAGCAGCTTCAACGGTGAGCAGTTTGATTGTTTGTCTTGTATGCATGGATGCTTGGGTATTACAAACTCTAGGAGTATTAGAGGGTCAGAACTCCGGAAGAGATAATAAAAGGTTGCTGGATAGAGGGTCGGGCACAGGCAACTTAGCAGAGCACAAAGTCACGGCTTCAAGATTATTGTGCCTGGTGAGCCACAGAAAATGTCCTTGAAATATCTTTTAGCAACAGTATTGATGATTCTTTTGTCTCTGCCGGAATTATCAGAGATTCAGTTTTTGTGCCTAATGAAATGGATTAATGAGAAAACAGAGTAATCCTAAAATCCCTTAAAATGAGTTCAGGCAAAACAAGACACATTCTGAGCTTGCGCTGTGAGTGGAGCTGAAGAGCCAGAGTAGGGAAAGAAGAGAGACGGAGCTGGTTGTAATATAAATAGGCTTAGGACATGACCCTTAAAGGACCATGACCCCTGAAGGACTGTGACCCATAAAGATGCTGCAGAAGTAGCCTGCCACAGATGCAAGATGGGACCTGAACCAAGTCAACAATGTCTTTTTCTATTTAAGGAACTAAGAACACTTGAACAATGGAGTAGTGCACGTGGGGAGTCTTCAGGAGCAGACTGTTTGTCTACCTGCTTTGAAAGATGTGGTGATGACTAGGAAGAAAAAGACATTCGAAATAGGAAACCAGTTAAGAATTTTCTGGAATACCTAGGTGAGAAAGAAGGTGGGATGCTTGTTTCAAAGATATTGTAGAAGTCATGTTAACCTGATGATGCACTATGGGGGTGAGAAAGATGGGCATTAATGAGAAATGACATTTATATAGCTTGGGGAGTTGGGTGGCTGGAGATGAGCCATTCCCTGAGTTAGAAAACATATGAAAAACAGGTTTGCAGGGCAGACAAAGAATTTGTTGTAGGATATGTTGAACTTGAGATATTTGTGAAACTTTCTTGTGGAAGAAAAGCTCATAAAAAGTTAGGAGGGACCAGTGAGATGGTTCAGTGGAATAAGCACTTCCTTGGCAAGCTCAAGGGCCTGAGTTCTATCCTGGTTCTGCCAAGAAAAAAGAAAAAGAAAGAAAGAAAAAAAGAAAAGTTAGGAGTAGGGCCAGCCAAATAGTTCAGTGGATTGAAGTGCCTGCAAGCAGGTGCAAGGGCTGGAGGTTCAATTCCCAGGCATGTCATGCTGGCCCCACCCTCGAGGTATGCTGAGATGGCAATTGAGACTGGGTGTAGTGGTGTGTGCCTGTAATCTTAGCTCTTGGGAGGCTGTAAACAGGCAGATCACTATAAGTCCGATCTAGTAGTGAGACCCTGAACACCCTGTAGACCCTTCCTTAAAATAAAAAAAAAAAGTTAGGAGTACTAGTGCATACTGCATTAGACAAGTCAGGACTAAATAGATATCTTGGTTAAAAAAAATCAGCCCCTAATAAGGATAATAATTTTTGTTTATTTTCTTTGTATAGAAAATAAACTAGAAAAAGTATACTCTTTTACTAAAGTACTAGAAAAAGAATACTCTTTTACTTTGTTAACTCATTCATCCAAAAGCATTTAATGAACAGGCAAACCATAGGCCAGCACTACTGTAGATTCTGGTTACAAATGATTAGTATATCTCTTCAGAAACTCACAGTTTTAGCAGATTTGGCCATGGACTAGAGTAGACGGGCTGGTAAGGAGACCTGCTTGGTGCCTCAGAATTGGTCTAAAGGTTATTCGATTCAACAGACACAGGAAGAAGTCTTCTTGGTGTTTCTTTCCTTTAACTAAATGCAAACATTTCTGAGAAATGAGGATTGTCATAAATTCCTTCTTGGAGGCAGGTCTTCCCTTAAAGAGAGACCAAGAGCAAATCTAACATAAATCCCTGTTAGTTAGCTTCTTGTTATGTAACAAAATATCTGAGACAGGCAAGTTAAACAGAAGAAAGGTTTACTTTGGCTTATGGTTTTCTATGTTTCAGCCAATAGTTGGTAGGCCATGCTGCTTCTGTGTCTGTGGTGACGCAACAGATTATGGTGCTTGATATGCAATGGTGTAAGCTTTTCCCTTCATGAAACTGGGAAGGGTGGGGGTGAGAGAGAAGAGAGACACAATAGGTGAGAGATGGGCGTTCATAATCTCCGTAATGACCTAAAACTTACCACTTCCCTCATCCTCTTAAATGTTTCCATCACTTTCCAATAGGACCATGCTAAGGACCAAACCTTTGACACTTAGGGCATTACGGGATAGTCTAGATCCAAGCTATAGCAATTGCCTTGCTAGGAGAGTTTTATGGCTCTGACGATTTCAAGTCTGCTCATATGACTGTCTACACAAACATCATCACAAACTTTCCTATCTCCCTTTTATTTTCCTGAGACACGTATTTATTTTTCCAAAATAAAGCTATTTGATCTTAGCATGGGAGCTTCTTCTCCCTCTGCGTTTCCCCACCCATATCAGAATATAAGCCACCACTTTGAATCAGTCACTACTGAGTACTTTTATGTGGAGCCTGTTGCATGCATAAACTTATTCTCTCTTTTCAGCTTAATTAGCAGGTCCGGATGCTGCATATTAAAAGTATATGAAATAACTTCATTTTTTTTTCTTTCTTTTTTTTTTTTTTGGCGGAACTGGGGATTGAACTCAGGCCCTTGCACTTACGAGGGAAGCGCTTATCCCACAGAGCCACCTGCCTGGCCTAATTTCCCTTTTCTATCCAGTAATGAGAGACATTTCTTTTCTGAGTGGCTGGGATAATGAAGGTGACATTTTAAAAAATGAACAAACAGGAAAGTGATAAGATATGGAAGACAGTTGCAGAGGAAATTCACTCAATTTCAGATGTTCATTTAACTAAATGAACCTAAGAGTAGAGGAGGAGTCAATTTATATTTGTGTTTGTGTTCACATAATTCTTCCAAACATCTCACTGCTAGTTTTTTCTACTTCCTCATCTTAGACTCTCACATTGCTCCTCATCACATCTTCTCCAGACACAGAAAGCAAGAATAAAGTAACTAAGAAATCGAATCTGGCTCTCTGTCTTGGCTACTCACCCACCATGACTTTCTATCTAACTTTTTCGCTGTGTTTCTAGTCTGCTTCTCTGAGGGCTTTCCATAGCTCAGCTCAGCTTCTTTCTGTCTGAGGGATAATATCGAGTTTCCTATTCATTTTCATTCAACCACTTCACAAACTCCCCTTGGAACAGGAGAGTTGGATTTATTTATCTCTTTTTAGAGAAAACTCATTCACCTCAGCATTAGATAAAAAAAAAAAAAACCTTCCAATCCTTACCCACACATGAAGGATTCTGTCAAGGACTTTATCGCTCATTATTTTCCTTTCTGTTTTCTTATTTGATCTTTCTATGGTGACTACCTACAAATTTAATGACAGTGATGTGGCTTAGATATTTTTCTTCTGCTGCTATTTCCAAGTTCAATCTTCACCCCTTTTTACTGAGAAAAGGAATCATTTGATACAAGAAGTTCCATTGTATTTCCTAGAACTTATCACAAAACTAGGAGTGCTGCAGACACTGAATGATACTTGTTCTAATTAAAGTAGATGGAGTTACATGGGTTTTTATGTATGATCAATTTTTAAAATTTTGAACTCTCGCCTCAAGCTGTCATCATGCTGACTGTCACGTTGCAATTTTCATAAGCTCCTTCATGATCTTTGCTCCAAGAGGACCCATGGGTATATGAAAAAGAATGGAGAGACTCTGAAATCACAATGTAATATCTGTTGTTGGCTATGACTTTGAAAATCAGGAATGTTCAGTCAATAGACATTCCAGAATTCCATGGCCTACACTTTATGGGTGGGTTTCAGAATGTTGACTATTTATAGATACTTCAAATGTACACTTTTGTCCATTCTTTTTGCCGTTGTTTTAGAGTGGAGTTTTCTTTCTTTTTTTGACCAGAAACTCCTGTTGCTTACCTCATACATGTATATATGTGATTCTTTGGAAAACAGAAGACTTTAGGGTTTGCTGAGCTTTGACCACTTGGCTCCTCCATGTTGAGGAGAGGTGCAACAGCATGAAAGGTTTTAGTGTTTAAAGAGAAAGAAAGACTTGATTTGCCATACAAATATATACACGTCAGAGAACATGAGAGCAACTCTGGGTTTCAGGTTTCATTGCAAATTGTAGGACTTAGCTATGGTTTACTCAGAGGATCCTGAGGGTTTAGAGTCCATCCAGGAAACTGGGGCCCAGGTGATGACTTCACATTGAAATCATGCAAAACCCATGAGCTCATGCCCTGGGAGATGAAGCCAGATGAGAGAAAGCTGGCTTCCAGTGAAATTACAGTAAGTCTGTACAAGATTGTTCAAAATTAAGCAGGGAAAGCCGCTACAGCCAGGCCTCTGGAATTTGGAGACTTTCTTGCAGGAACTTGTAGTGAAATGGAATTGGTTGGTTTCTTTCAAGCCTTTGAAAGACTCTAAGAGAAATTCTAGCAAAATTTGGAAGCCAAGGAATGTGCTGTGCTCACATTCAGCTCTCTCTCAGCTTTAGTGAGTGCCATTCTTGGTTTTTTATGGGGACACCAAGGTCAAGACCATCTCTGTTATCCTTTCTGCCCGTTCTGTACTGCCCCATTGATGAATGGCTCTGAGTTCTCCTGCACAGGGTCTCAGCGAATACTGATGTGTCTGCTCCTCTGCCTTAGATAGCAGGCCTGGAGAACTGCCATACCTGCCTAGGTGTCCAGAAGATCAGGCTCGGCTGGGACAGTGTTGGGATTGGACTTTGGCTTTGATGCCTTCAAGAAGGTCTGAGTGGGCTGGTGAGATGGCTCAGTGGTCTAAAGCATCTACTTTGAACAAAGCTTAGCAAAGCACAGGGACCGCGGTTCAATCCCCCAGCTCCACATGCCAGCCAGCCCCGCCCCCTGGTGGGCTGAGCTGGCCACACACACACACACACACACACACACACACACACACACATAAATAAGAATTTTAAAAATCTCTTAAAAAATAAAAAAAGAAAAAAAAAAAGAAAAGAAGGTCTGAGTGACAACATTCAGGAACCACATCCATCCAAGTCTGGCAGATTAAAGAAGCAGAGTTGCTGACCATTAACCATCTCGAGCTTCTATAAGAAAACACCGTACCACCATCTCGAGCTTCTATAAGAAAACACTGTTCCCTAACTGGTTTAAACAACTGAAATTTATTTCTCTGTCGTCAAGACTGAGATGTAAAAGCTGAAGTGCCAGCTTTTAGTGGCTTGTAGTCAGCCACTTCTTCCTACGTGCTCACATGATAGGAATTTCTAGAAATTCTTCTTGTAAAGGAATTAATATCAGCATGAACCCCTTACCCACATCACCATAAGTTACTCCAAATATCTTTCAAATCTCCCATCTCCAAGTACAATCACAGTGGAAGTTAGGGCTTAGCATGTGATTTTGATAAAAGGGCAATTCAGCCCATACAAGGGAAATGAAGCCGAAGGTACAGGATGAAAGCTGTAGAAAGTTACCAAACAGTAGATTCAACTGAAAAGCAGCACTCTGGAATACAGTCCAGGATACTTTTCTATATTATCAGCATCTCCATCCTCGAGGAGAAGCTAAGTACACTGTGTCAGTCAGTGGCATAGGACAGAATCCATTCTGGTTGCTTTATGCAGACAAATTTTATTTGAAGGACTTACATGGCTCAGTCATTGAGAAGACTGAAGACTGCACCAGAGACTGAAGCAGCACTGAGAACCAGACCAGAAAGGGCATCTCTGCACTAGAGAGAGAGACAGCTTCCTGAACTAGGGTGGCCTTCCTGGAGCCCCCTGCCAAGCCAAGATCAGGAGGCTGGAGGTCAGGCTAGTGCTGCATCACCACCATGTCTGCCTCTTGCAGTGCCTGCTGCAGGGGGCACCAAGAACATGAATGAACAGTTGTTGCTGTGACACCCAGGAAACTAGTGATTGGAGGCTGAGACCTCTGCTTTCATGACCAGCACAGCAGACACCTAAGTGAGAAGCTTGGCTGCCAAAGTAGCAAATGGCAGGAAGGAAGAAGTCTGGGCCATGGGCAAAAGCACAAAAGGAGACCCATTAGTCATATATCTTAAGAGCTAAAAGTTACAAATTAGGCTATCAACTGTCCAATATATGTCCTACCTTCCTATCTTGACAAAAATATCCCTCATAACAATGTGGACATTTCAATTCTTGGAATTTTCTCAATTCCATAGCAGAAAGGCACAGCAAGCAGAGCTGGTCCCTTCACCTAGTTTCTTTCTGGCTTTTCCTGCACTGCCACCAGCCTTTTGCCTACATGTGTGGAGGCTCCAGCTTACTCGTCCACGTTCTCTGCATACAAAAACCCTCCACCCACCACCACCAGTGGCAGCAAGTTGGCTGCTGAGATTGCTGGTTTGGTAATTTCACTGAAGTGGTATTTCTTCCACTACTGTTTTCTTTCTTATACAAGTAGCTGCTTTCATGATATGGCAGAACTAAGAAATGCTTCTCCTTATGAAGAATTGAAAAATTCTTTTTCCTTGGGCTGGGCTGTTCTTAGGCTGGGCAAATAACTTGGCAGGAGAGCATTTACCTAGCACATGGGAGGCTCTGGGTTCCATTCCAAGCACGGAATAAAACAACAAATGATGTTTAAGAGTCAGAATAGGGAAGTGGGATGGTTCCTGGACTTTGGCACATTCAGGTCACACCCGGCAAATTTCCTAAATTCTCACAACCTCAATTACCTTGTTTATAAAATGAAAATAATAGGAGCTGCTGCTTTAAGACAATGCAAGGACAAGATTTAAAATAGTACCTGGAATATAGATAGTTCACAAAAATATAAGCCATTGTAAGTGTTAAGTAGTTACAAATTATTAGGCTTTTCTTATGTCATGAATCAGATTTCCAATTAGAACAATATTCTGCACCCTGAGCCTATATGGGCGCTGCTTTTGCTTGGAGCAGGCCAAAAATGGGCTTCGCTCTGGCTGCTAAGAGCTGCCTGGAGAGCTGGTTTTCACAAGATCTGATGAGGAGACTGAAGACAAACCTGGGCACAGTACTGTGATCAATTAGTGACGTGTTCCTGGGCTTCAGGAAATGATAGGACTGGGTATGAGCCCCGTAACCACCATTTTTGGACTATATTTATTGCTCTGAATTAGGAAATAAGATAGACTTGGAAAGAAACACCAGATTAGAGTTTCATATCTACACCCTGGCCATGTGATCAAAGGCCAGATATTTAACCATATTTGATTAGTTGTTTCTTTTATAAAATGAGGATTACTAAATTGCACCTGCCCTCCCCAACAGAGTTTTTCATAAAGATCAGATAATGCTTCAGGAATTGTAAATTGTGAAGCAGTACCTAAATGCAAGGTCATTTTGGTACTGGGCCAGTTTGTACTTGATAAGGATGGAGAGCCAGGCAGTGATTGCTTTGGTCAGCTTCTGCCTGTGTCCCTTGGGCCTGGGTTCTGAGTCTTGCTTTAGCTTTTGAGTGCTGACCCATAGTGGGAGATACTGGTAGGGCAGGGAGAATTTGCACTTAAATGTGGGTGCTTGGGAGGCAGTATAGCTTGGGGATAGAGCACTTGTCCAGTGTAGAAAGTCCGGGGGCTCATCCTTGACGCTGCAAGAACAAAACAAGAGAAAATAGAAGCTCATTTGCTTCTCAACTGTGGGGTTGGGATCAAGACTTAGAGCCTGTACCAAGTTCAGTCTCTTCATCTATAGCATGGAAACCTAAATAGAAACAATGACATCTGCATTTACTGTCACTCAGGGTGACTGTATAGTTCAAAGGGCATATACACAAAAATGCCTGGGAAAACTCAGGTGTGAGTAGTTATGCTCTCTTACTGTGATGAGAGCTTCCCCCATCATCTTTCTATAAAACCACTCCCTTTTCTCCTGTGCTTTAAGGTCTCAACAAGCCTCTGATCTTTTTCTTTCTTTCTTTCTTTCTTTCTTTCTTTCTTTCTTTCTTTCTTTCTTTCTTTCTTTCTTTCTTTCTTTCTTTCTCTGTCTGTTTGTCTGTCCTATCCCTGGTTCACATTTGAGCATGGTCCCATGGGCACTTTCTATTAACACTGGAGTGATCAAGGGAGAATCAGGGTTGGGCTAGAATTGGGAGATTAGTGTAACATGCAAGGGAGGTTAAAAGTTAGTTTTTAAGAGATGGAGTAGAACCATAGCCTGGGTTGCATTTTGGAGGTGTTAGAAAGGTGAAGAACAGGCCCATATTCATGAGGAACAAGGGGAATATGGCAAAGAAAGCCACTGGATCACCAGTGAAGCCAGAGCCAGTTAGTGCTGGTAGAGAGGCTGGTCCCCAGATGGCAGTCCCCACACACCTCTCCACTGTGAGCAACAGCTCAAAAGCTTCTAACCCCTCACCCAAGAGTACTGGGGTCAGTCTATAACTTTATCCATTCCCCCTCCACTTTACATATATTCCTGCTTTATACTTCCATGAGTCTTAAACAAAGAGAACAGCACAGTTTGATCAAGGCTCCATGCACTAGTTTTTTTATGGCCACTAAATGTGCCATGCACTGGATGACTTAAGTAACCGAAACTCATGACATCACAACTCTAGATCTCTGAAATCCAAGATGAAGATGTTGGAGTCCTCTGGAGGCTCTGACTCAGAATCTACTCCACGACTTTCTCCTAATTTCTGGTGGTTTGCTGGGAACCTGTAGTGTTGTTGGTGTACAAAAGCACCACTCTGATTCCTGTCTTTATCCTTACATGGTTGTCTGCCTGTGTGTACCTGTCTTTCTCTCCAAACTTTCCCCCTTTCTAAGGCCATGGCAATATTTACTTAGGGTTCACCTAATGACCTCATCTTAACTAGATCCACCACAAGGACCCTTTATCCAAACAAGGTCACATGCTGAGGTATTGGAGATTAGAACTTCAACACGAATTTCAGGGCTGTGTAATTCAGCCCACAACACCTTTCTTGCTTCTTTGGTGATGATTCAAACCCAAGTGACTTGACGAAAATAGGGAACAAGGGAGAACAAATTGCCAGAGTAACACACTGTCAGTTTCCACTTAGCCGTCAACTTGAGAAACAGTTACAACACATAGACTACTTCCTCATATTTTGCAGGAGAGCAGAGAGGGTTTTCAGTGTTGTATCTTCAGCAGTAGAACTGTTCTGACATGGAACAGTTGCTAAATAAGCATTTATTGAATTAGCAATGAATGAAGGGAATTCAGAACACATGCTAAGGCTTACATGTGGCTTGTCCTGCAAAGGTTTGTATGCTGGGAGCTTTGTTCTCAGTGGGCAGTGCTGGGGTGGTGGAATCTTGAAGAGGGGGTCGCAGTGCAAGGTAATGAGCACATATGGGTTGAATCTTCATGAATGGATCCATGCTCTTTTGTGATGAGTGGCCAAAGCCTAGATCAGTTCAGAAAACAAGCCTGACCCTCCCAGGCATCTTGCTTCTTGTCTTTTCACTGACTTTTTAGGTTCTTACTGTCATCATTGTCATGTCACAAGCTCTGAAGTCTTTTCTAGAGCTGGGCCAAAATACTAACACCATAACCTTGTATATCTAGAACTGTGAGCTAAATAGACCTCTTTTTTTTGGTAAAGTACCAGCACTAGCTATTTTTTTGTTATAGTAACACAAAATGGACTAAGGTACTACATTAACAGTTATTTGTGGTCTATGCCATGACACACAGGGATTTTGTGGCTAGGGAAAGGACTGTAAGTGATTGCTGAATTTACAGTTAATTTCCCCCATATAAGATGTGAGCTTATCCTTAAGAGCTGACTTATTGAGTGTGGGATAAAGCACATCCAGTGATACACATCAGAGTGTCCCTTGCCACTTTGAGATGATGTCAGTGCACCCCTGAGTATCTTAGGGCTTCATCCAAAAGCAGATTTTGGAGTCCTGAGCAGAGCCTTATAGTTCTAAACTGTCACAAAATCCTTTACCTCACTAAAGCTTACTGATTCATCAGCACTGGAGAGTAGGGTAGACCATCAGTAATTATTAAGTCCTACCTCTTAATTTACAAATAGAAAACCTGACAGTTAAGGGAGGAGGGCCAGGATTGAGGTGACAGCCAGGACTCCTGATGTGTAGTTTTGACTCTTTCCCTCTCCTTGACTGTTTAAGTCAAATTTTTTGCTTTTCTCTATGACCTGGCAGGTCACTGGGTACTGAATTGTGTTCTGTCTTTCATTGTGCCTATGGTCTCTGGATTGTCACTGATAGTCATGAGAAGGTAGGAACCAAGCAAAATCAGAAAAGTGTCATCTCCTTGACCTCATCTTCTGTTGGCTGATCATTAGGAAAGAGTTAACCAGGTAAACAAATACCTTCAAATGTGTTCATTAGAATAACTGTAATCTAGTTCAAAGCCCAGATGTCCCCAGACTATGAGACCAGAGGCTGAGGTTTGGGGCATTTGGGGCATTTGGCTGGTTGCCAAGAGGCTCTGGATCGAGTCCTCCAAAGGGTCTTCAACCTCTGCCACCTGCCTATCTGCTTGCTTTGCCTACAGGGAAGGCCAACTTTTCAATTTCAGGCAGCCTTTCTTCCATCCTCTCACCACCCAGAGACAAGAAAGGGCTTGTGGGAAGGGAGGCTGTGGCCCACTCCTGACCTCACACAGGGCTGCCTTCTTGTTTCCCAATTCCCTCTTGCACCAGCCAATTTCACACGCAGGGGGTAAACAATGGCCAGCTTGTTGGTAAGTGAGCACATGGATTGTAACAGGTGCTGCCTTTGACCCAGGCAATTAAAGGGCACGAAATGGCCCTGAAAGTTACCCTTGGAGCTCTTAACAGTTTGCAGCATTCCAAGGGAATGCTGGTGGGTGCCCAAACAGCCAGCCTGCCCAACCACATTGTTCAATGGCCTATCATTATTTATTATGCGCAAATTTACTTACAGTGGCTGGTTTATTGGAAAGACCTTGAAAATGTATGAATTTTAATTACCATATATAAATATATATTCACCTTTGTTACTAAGCACTTTCATATAATCTTCATATTTGATTCCTCAACAGCCTTGAATAGGAGTCAGAAGTATCAGTTCCTTTACTTCAGATGTGAAAGCAAGCAGGTAGCAATGTTGGCCAACGCGGTGCTTGTTATGTGAGGAGGTAGCTGAGGGTCAGCTCAGCTGCTGAACTCTAACATTTTTTTTGTAAAGTTTTTTTAAAAAAATGTATTTAGTCCAGGGTCTCATCACACAGATCAGACTCGAAGTGATCCTCCTGTATTCAGCCTCTCAAGCTTTAGGATTACAGGCATGAGCCACCACGCCCTGTCTCAGTGCACCCCGGGGACAGGGCTGGCACGGTATGCTGGGGATCAAACCCTGATCCCTGCATCTGCCTAAGAAGGGTCTTTAATCCTCTGAGCTACCTGGCTGGACCTCTAACATTGGTTTTGATACTTCTAAAAACAATATATACTTAGTATAGAAAACTTAGAAAACAGATAATATGAAATGGAAGGGAAATCAACATAAATAATTCTAACTCTGAGTTAGCTATTGTCAGCATACAAGTTATGGTTTTCCATTCTTTTAAAGTACATATTAGTTTAAAATTAAAAAAGGCTATATATTTTTATACACATTCATGATATGTAAATCAAGTAAGTATATGTAAATAGTTGCACATGTGATGACAATCATATATATAGATGTCATATCTACAGTTGGCTGTCCTTATTGGTGGGCTCCATATCAGCAAATTCATTCATCCACTTTGGATTGGAGATATTCAGAAAAAGAAATTGTGTGTACTAAAACACGTTTGGAGCATTTTCTTGATATGATTACCTAAATAATAGAGCATAACAACTACTTACAATAACATTTATATTGTACTAGGCATTATAAGTGTCCCACAAAAGACTTAAAATATGTAGGACAAGAGGATGTGCTTAGATTATATTCAAATGTTTCACTATTTTATAAAGGGAACTTGAACGTCTACAAATTTTATGTGGTGTCAGATCCTAGAACTAATCTACAGACACCAACAAGGGACAAAAAATATATAAATTTAAGTTTATTTGAAATTTGCTGTCATTTTTGTATTAATTAATTTAGGCTTCAGACTAAACACAGAAAAAAGGGTGGAAAATACCAATTAAATTCCTGAGAAAGGAACAAAGAGTGTGGGGAGTAAAGAAGACAGAACAGAGTCCTGCCACACTGGTGAGTGAGCCTGCCCTCCACCTTGAGCCGTTTCTATCAAGGATGTTTTAGTTTTTTAGATGCGGAACTAAGCAGATTCAGTTTAATTATTTTCCCCTGAAATGTTGACACATGTGGACACGTGCCTCTCCTCACTGTTCCCTAACGGTTGGCTTTCCCTTTGGACAAAGGCATTGCAATGCAGGGTGGATGTTACTGTGATTTCAGTGGCCTTTGGGATTCAGCTGTAATATGTTTGCAATCAATATATTCATAAATAATTAATGCTTTTATGTAACCTGAGGGCAACTTCTTGTTTGAGTGTCTTGAGGCCATCGTGATTATTAGTATTGCTATCTGCAGAGGCTGATACTGTAAAATGGGGTCTTTGATTCTTGTATAGCAGCTATGATGGTCTGGTTTCATGATCATTTGCTAGACACAATAACTAAGGACAACCCACCTGAAGATGGTTTATGGCTAGCATCAGAAGTGTCTGTTGGGAGAAACAGTTCTGGGGTTTTTCAGCGCAGGGTGATCCATAACCATCCTTCCATGCACTGGTCTTGCTTCAGGCTCAGCCACACAGTCTGATGCCTCTCACAGAATTTCCTTTACGTCTTCTCCCAAATTAACCTTGAAACACTCAAGTCCCTACAAGAGTACAGCTATTTAGAGCTTAGCAACCCCTTCTCTAGAAGGCAGAAGTTCCTGCAGAAATGGCGAGAGACCCTAGGGACTAAAGATGAGCTTATTCAAAGAGCCAGGACCCATCTGATCCTCTGGAGATACTTCCCTAGTAAGAAATACTAGTGTAAATCATTTAAGAAATATGTAGCTATGAAGGTTTAAGATCAGTGCTGGCACCACTATTGGGTAAACACTACATGTACAGTGTTCTCCGTCTAACTCCTTTTTGTAAAGTGATCAGATTGATATGTTTATATCCTCACTAAACAAATGCAATCTTATTTGCATAGTAAATCAAATAAGAGGAACTACAAAAGAAGCACCTATCAAAA
Source organism: Octodon degus (assembly GCF_000260255.1). Taxonomy (NCBI): domain Eukaryota; kingdom Metazoa; phylum Chordata; class Mammalia; order Rodentia; family Octodontidae; genus Octodon; species Octodon degus. The sequence continues at coordinate 1,056,339 of NW_004524869.1, read as the reverse complement.
CATATTAGTTTCTATACCACTGTGATCTAACATGGCTTATTCAGCGCTGATCTTGCATGGAAAGGAAAATGTTAGAAAGCTTTCAAGCAAGAAAAAGAAACCAGCACAAAACAAAATCCCAGATGGCCAGTTGTTCCAGGCCCAAGACCTGCTGCACTCATTCCTTTTGTAATAGGCTGGAATGACTTTTTCTAAGGCAGAAGTGGAGTCAAGTTACTAGGAGGGGAAAAATTTGTAAACAATAAGAGGAGAGCCACATACCTCTGAGGACAATGACAGTCATTGTTTGGGGCCATAATTTTGGCCCATCATAATAAGCCCTGACAAGGTGCATTTAATATTAAAATGTATCCTAGCAGAATGTTCAAACTAGAAACCTCAAGTGGTGGGTGAGCTGATGAAACACCAGAAAGGCCAATTGTGAGGGTCTCAGGTTCTTAGACACATGCTTGCCACCTAGTGGCCAGTATACCGTGGTCCCTCACTGGACAGCCGCGATAAGTGAAAATCAAGCAAGTTGTGAAATTTTATTTATTGTAGTACTTTTATTTACATTTTAAGGCTTTATAACCCCTTTCCACATTCTTATAAAACTTTCCCACACTTTTAAAAACACTTCTAATGTTCTTAACCATTTTCTAAACTCACAAACCAACGTAATTTTAGCAACACGCATGTAGTATACGGTACTGCAAAATCCCGCCATAAAGCGAAAAATCCATGGTAAATAAGTTAGATTAACATTTTTTGAAAACCCATGAAACTGAGTCACAAAAGTTGAGCCGCAAAATACTGACGGACTATTGTACTATTCTTAGATGGTGGAGGATTTCTGGAGCTCACCTTGGTGTTTATATTTTACATCATCTTATTTTTTTAAAAAAAATATTAATTCAAAGGTATTTCTTCCTCTGACACCATTTGCCTTCATTTCTTTGTCACTAGTCCAAGAAACCTCATGACTCTTTACGTGGAGAAACACTTCGTATCTTCCTTCCATTCCCTTCCCTTCCCTTGGGTTCTTTAGTGGTAAGATGGAGGGTTCCTTCCTTGTCTCTCTAGCTAACTACTTCTAAGTCACCTCTTTGTATTTCATATTATGTAAAATGCTATAATTCTAAATATTGCCTCTAAAACTCATGCTTCAGCTTAATTGCCACTGTGATGATATTAAGAGGCAGTTACATGAGAGGGGCACTGCCAGCCTCAATGCATTAAGGTCACCTTCACCGGAGTGACTTGGTTGTAAAGGGGTACATGAACACCCTTGCTTTCTCTGTAGTTTGTTTTTTCATACTTCTGCGTCCTATCATGCGGTGATGCAGCACAAAGCCGCTTTCCAAATTCCCACATTGTGTGCTTGGACTTCCCAGTCAAGATCTACATAAATCTCTACTCCTTATAAGTGATGAAGTCTTCTGTTGTAACAACATAAAATGGATTAAGGTAACAGGAGTGGGGCTGTTGCTATAACAAAAGCCTGAAAGTATGGTAGTAGTCCTGACATTGGGGGACAGGTACAAATGGAAGAACTCAGAAAAGTCAGCTAGAAAAAGCTTGGATTATTATGAGCCAAGCTTTAAAGACAGTTTTGTTGATGGCAGAGGGAAAGATAAGAGCTGTAGGGAGAACTTAAATCTTTTCAGGAATTAAACTGTTGTAATAAAAACTTAGGCAGAAGGATGGATGGTGAAAGTCATTCTAATAACTCAGAAGGAAATGGGTGACAAAATATGGAACACTGGAGTAAAGGCCACGCTTGGTACCCCATCACGAAGACCTTGGCAGAATTGCACATCTTTGTAATGGTGTAACAAAGGACTTCATGAAAGACAGAGCTCAAGAGCAATAAGCTAGGCTTTGGGGCAGAATAAATACCAAACAACAAAGAATTCAGGCTGCCACAGGTCTGCTTTTAACTGCGCATAGTAAGATGCAAGAGGGAAAACTGATTTAAAGTTAGGATTTATATTTAAAACAAAAATAGAATGGAATAATTTCAAAGTTTTGCAGACTGGCTGTGCAAAGGGTAAAATGACACATTTAAGAGAACAAACCAAAGATATGGCCAAGTGACTGTTTGCTGAGGAGACTCGTGCAAATAAGGGCTCAACAAGATGATAAGGCAAAGACCCTGAAGACATTTCAGGAATCTTTCAGGCTGTCCTATCCACCATAAACCCAGAACTTCATCAGAGTCCTAAGAGGGCAGAACAGTTTCAGTGGATGGTCCCAGGGTAGCTTCCATCAGCTCTCTTTCCAGAGCTGTCTTGGGTCTCTGTTCCTTACCTTTTTGTACAATGCTTCATGGCTACCAAAGCTGTGACTCATATGACCTTGGGTATCCCTTTACCTGCCATGCTGGAAAGCACAAGCCATGGAAAGCTGTATCCATGGGGAGCTAATTCTGTAGATGTGCAGAGTGCAAAAGCTGCAGAGGAAGGGATTTCTCCATATAGATTTGAAAGGCTTTATGGACAGCCAGGGGGCACAGGGGGAGATTTATTTTAGGAATGGGGCCACCACAGAGCTTCTAGTAGGGTAAGGCCAAGAACAAATGTGCCATTCCAGCCTGGAGGAACCGCAAGCATGAGACTCCAGCTGGAAAAGGCTGACCCATGAGCTGAGCTCAGCAAAGCCGCATTGAGAGGGCTCAGCTGAACTGACACCTACACTCTCTTTTGGTAGTGAAGAAGCATCCTTTTCATTCCTCAGGTGGCACACCTGGGGGACTCTCCCTGAAGAAAGAGCACTGTGGGGCTAGGGCTCGGAAGACCACGAGGGTGTCCTCCAGAGAGGATGGCTGTGTCTGCTGTAAGAAATATGTCATTATAGTTACTTATAGCCAAGAGCATTTGCCAGAATGGCTGGGAAACAGGTCTAGTAATGAGTCAGTGAAATCAAGTTGTGTTCCTAGGGAGCTGTGTGTGAGAAAAAGGCAGTGATGTTTGAAGGCCTGGAACAGTGTGGAGCAAAGAAAACCCCATGAGCACAGCTAAATGACTACAATGGAGGGGGGCCAGGTAGCACCAACACCAGCGATCTGAGGACACACAGAAGCTCCAGCCACCACTCAGGGCCAAAACCATTAGCCACGCTGTGCTGTCTGTGAGCACACCGAGGGCACTGAATCCAAGAGCCGGGAGGACATGGGGAAGAAGCTCCCAACCAGAAAGGTATCTGGGACAGTTCATTTTCTCTAAAATTGAATGGATTTTAGGAATAATGGAGGTTAAGTGCAGAATCTATTTATTGGGGGAAATAAAGACTTCTGTCTTAGAAAGAGAAGACAGAAGGAACCTGCCTTTTCTAAGGCTTTTTTTTTTTTTTTTTTTTTCTGAATATACAGTGATGGTGCAGCAGGTTTTAATATTGGCTTTGCTGTTTATTCATTACTTATTTATTTTTGTATTTTAAGGAGGGTCTACAGGTGTTCAGGGTCTCACTACTAGATTGGACTCATAGTGGTCCACCTGTTTACACCCTCTCAAGAGCTGGAATTATAGGCTTGCGCCACCACGCCCTGTCTGAATTGCCATCTCAGCATGCCCTGGAAGAGGGGTTGGCATGAACCTCTGACCCCTGAGCCTGCTTGTAGGGCTTTAATCCTCTGAGCTCTTTGGCCCACCCTCTCTAGGGATTTTTAAAGAGCAAAACCATGAGTTGAGGTGGGTATGAGGTGGGGAGAAATGGGAAGCTGCAAGGTGGGCATGAAGTGGGACACAACTTTGGGTCAACCCATAAGATTACAGGTAAAATTGATTAAATTGGGATAAAATGTAAAAGTGAGTCACGCAGCAAGCAGACATGAATAGAGAACAGGGCTTTTTCTTTAGGAGGTTGGGTTAGTGGCTTTTCCTGGCTTTTTAAAGTTGATTGATATCTCTTTAGACTATCAATCCCTGGCATGTGAGTGCATTTGTTTGATCTTTTGTCTAGAGGTCTGGCCCACAGCATGAGTGCCTGTCTCTCCCACAGTTGCAAAGTATCTGGTCCTCCATATTGACCCCTTGAAGGACCCAGCCCTGCCTGCCTGACTGCTTGTGATATTTCTGTCTACGCAGTGCCTACCATGGGAGGGCCAGGACAGGGAGGTTCTGTGGAGATTCTCTCACAGTCCAACCCCCCTCCTCACCCTTAGCATAGCTCCATTGTGAGGTGAGCTAAAAAAATTTTAATACAATGATGATGATAAAAATATCTATGAATGTGTAGAGACAGTATGTGAAACAAATAATGGATTTAAAGATGAGTTTGGGGTTTGATATTAAGAAAAGTGAATGGAAAGGAGAAAAACAGGAATTGTTGGGTGGGTGAGAGGCCTCATGTGACAGTTCTTAGGCAGCAGGCAGCAGGGGAGAGGGCAGAATGTTTTGGCTGGTGCTGAAGAGCTAGACTTGGTAGACTGCTGAAAACTAGTAAGGTCTATTTTTCAAAATATTTACTTGCTGGAATGGGGAGATGGCTCAGTAGAATAAGGACTTCCCTAGCAAGCACAAGGGCCTGAGTTCAATCCCTGGTTCCGAAAAAAAAAATTATATATATATATATATATTTGCATAGTAATATGCAAAAATATATATATATATTTGCATAGTAATATGCAACTACACTCAATGCATAAATGTAAATACATTACATATGAATACATAGACTGTATTTATATATTCATATATATATATTGATATTTACTCATTTGAAAATAGCTAATAAATCTGTGCAAGATACAAAGTTCAAAAAGTATTAAGGAAAACTAGTAAAAGCTAAAGTTTTCTTTCCCTTTGTCTTCCTGTTACCTAGTCCTACTGCCTAGGTCTTCACAAGTTCTTGTGCTTCTTTCATGCCCTTATAATATCTTCCTGAGCACAGGCTACATATGTATAATTCTTAGCAATAGCTTTATTGAGATGCACCTTACATACCATCAAATTTGCCCTTCCAAAGTGGACAAATTCATTGGTCTTTGGCATATTTATAGATATATAATCATCACCATTATCTTATTTTGGAACACCAGTATTTAACTTTCAGATTTTTATAATTCCAAAAGAAACTCTGTATTCTTTGGCAGGCATTCTCTTCCACCTCTCCCTCAACTTTTAGAGGCTGAATATGCCTTTCTGGCCCTATGGATAGACTATCTTACTATTTATATAAAGGAATATACTTGTTTTTTAAACCTAATATACCATTTTCAGGGTTCATTCATACTATAGCATGTTTCAATGCTTCAATAACTTTTATGGCCAAATAGTGTACCATTGTAAACCACCATATAAATAGTATACCAATAGCATATCATTATAATGTAAGATATTTTACTTACCCATTCACTAGCTGATTGACATGAGTTGTTTCCACAGTTTGGCTATTACAGATAGTGGTGTGTGAACTCTGAGGGACACATTTTTGTATAGACAAATGTTTAGTTCTTGGGTTTATTCTTAGGGGTGAAATTTCCGTCATAAAGTAAGATAGTATTTAGCCATCTGAGGAATTTCCAAAATGTTTTTCAAAATGGCTAAACCATTTTACAGTCTTACTAGTAATGAATGAGGATTTTGACTTTAATTCTTGCCATTGTCTGCCATTTTTGATTTTTGTTGTGTTTATGGGTATTGTTTTGATTTGTAACTTTCTGGTATATTTTTTTCCATTTGCATACTTTTGGCAGAAATTGCTACTCAAATTTCTTACCCATTTTTTTCCTTGCCCATTTTCAAAAATTTGATTGCCTCTTTATTTATCAACTGGTAAGAATTTTTCATTTATTCCAGATAATAGGGTATCTAGTTAAGTGCCTGATCAGTCAAGACTTGCAAATATTTCCCCCATTTAGTGGGTCATCTTCTTACTTTCTTAATAATATCCATTGAAGGACATTTTTAATTGTAATGAAGTTCAATTTACTTAGCCCTTTATCATTCATTTGGTTTTTTTTTTTTAAATTCTCTAGCGTAAGGTCCTAAATATTTAACCCTGTGTTTTTTTTGAAATGTTCAACAGTTTTCTCTCTTTAATTTATAATCCATTTTAATTTACTTCTTGTGCATGATGTAAAGCATGGGTCTGACTTTCCTATTTTTCATGTGGATATGCATACTTTGGCGCACAAATTGCAGCACACATTTCCACAATGTTACCCTCTACTCTTTTATTTTATGTATTTGAGCCACCTTATTTTAATGAATAGATGGAACTCCATCTAGTGGCAGTACCAAATTTATTTAACTTCCACTGAGAAACTTTTAGACTGTCCCTTATGAAAACACAATAAATAGTTACATACATATACTGTTCCTACATAGCTGTAGATACATTTCCTGAAATAGATCTAATATGTCAAGAGGTACAGACATAATTTTGAAAGAGAATGACAAATTGTGATCCACAAGAGGTAGTATTAATTTATATTCACCCAGTAGGCTTCTGATCTAGGCTGACCTGGAAAGGTACCACAGTTACCCTCAGCAACAGTGAGGTCCCGAGCTCCTCAGATCATGAAAAAGCTGAGTTCCTGTCAAGAAAGCCAATGTGACAAGCTTCTCAGGAGACTGAGCAGTGC
>NW_004524869.1:1048654-1049164 GCF_000260255.1 Octodon degus | reverse complement strand
AGAGACATATTGCCATTAATCTCTTTCAAAATATCCCCCTTCTCTTTCTTCAAAGACACTTGTCTCCTCGTGTCTTTCACTTTCTGAAACAGTTCTGAAGTTTCCTTAATGAGTGACTTTAGTTGCGCCATTGTGGCTGCTTGGAGTTCTTGAACAGATTCAAAACACTGACTTCTTGTGGTCATTTTGGTTTTGCAGCAGAGCCAGAAGTTGCGTGGTGGCAGATACGGTGAAGACATTTGGGATGTTTTCAGGAGTGCAGCCTGCCTTTCTGTCATACAGTGCCTGGTAGTAGCCTTCACCACATTTTTTTTTTTGAAATCAGAACTGTAGTACTTTAATTCTTGGTATAGTGACTCAATGTTACATTTAAAATAAAATGTATTATTAACTTGGGTGGGAAATAAGGTTGTATCTTTTTTTTTCAAAGTTTTATTGATAAACAGCAATGAGACAGTTTCAAATCCAATTGGAAGTACAGTTTCAACAAATAACACACTGCATATATTC
>NW_004524869.1:1023963-1038006 GCF_000260255.1 Octodon degus | reverse complement strand
ACATGGTAATGAAGAAAGATCTAGTTAAATTTTATTCTTTCTAAATAGCTACCAAATTGTCCCATTATAAGTGGATGCATTTAAGCGTCTGCACACTGGGGTTCCCAGTCCCCTGGCCACTGACTGACACTAGTCCCTGGCCTATTAGGAACCTGGCTATCTAACAGAAGCTGAATGGTGAGTGAGCAAAGCTTAATTTGTACCCATAGCCCAATGCCTGTGCTCTGCCTCCTGTAGATCAGTGACAGCATTAGTTTCTCATAGAAGAATAAATCTTACCTTGACTTGTACATGTGAAGGCTCTAAGCTGCCCACTCTTTATGTGAATCTAATGCGCAGTTCTCTGTGGTAGGGTTGAGAAGGTGAAGATAGCCCCAGAGACAAGGTGCAAATACATGTTAACACTAGGAGAGAGACTAGACTTCAGAGAGACCACAGTAAGCCAATTGCTTGCAGATCAAACCTATAAAAACTCTATTAGTCATTGTCAAGTGGCAATTAAGCTGTATTTCGTGTCATGCTTTATAGTGGCAAGTTGATGTACTTTGATTGTATAGATATATGCTTCATTTAAAATAAAATACCAAGTCCTATTTAAGGGTTCATTGTAATAGGTAATTCACACTCTATGAGCTTGATTTATCTAATATCGGGTGACCAGTTGTAGTGAAGGTGTGAATCCTTCAAAAACTGCTTCACCATGTGGCCACATGAAGCCCAAGTACCCTGAATAAAAAGACCACCATTTGGAATTTTTCAAATAGAAAACATAAACACAAAGACAAAAGCAATTATTAAAAGCTACCTCTTTATCCAATATGTCTATACAGAAAGTATCATTCTTAGTGGCTAAATAGATTGCTAAAGCTAAGAAGCCCTTTATTATTGGTAAAGAGTTATCCTCTCGGCTTCTAAAGATGATTATCATGAACATTTAGGAGAGGCTGCAGTTCAAAAGGCAGTGGGTGTTCCCCTTTGGCTAGCACAATAACTAGACAAGTTGATGAAATAGTAGAGGATATTAAGGCACAGTTATTAGAGAAGATTAATGAGTCACTGTGGCATATGATCTCTATCAGTGTTGGCTACAAACCAATACTGTTTGCCCTTGTGTACTTTTTCAGGTGCATTTTCATGAGGATGTGTTCTGTTCCCCTTTGTTGCCAGCCAACTCTGCAGCTGAGCAACTATTCAAGTATTTGCGTGATTACATAGCATTCAAAGGGGTCACAGCTGAATGTGAGTCTGTGCACTGTTCACCCATAAAGAAACGCTGGCTAGCCAAAAAGTGACACCCTGTCTTAATGTTTCACTAGACATGATTAAAATTGTCAAGCACAGTGAAGTACAATGCCCTTAACTCACGTCTGTTCCCATTGCTCTGTGGGAACATGGGCACAGAACACACATGCCTTCTCTTACACACAGAAGTGAGATGGTGCTCTAAAACTAGATCACTGTCCAGAGTTTTTGAGTTATGGTGGCTGTCACTGTGCCTTGTATCATGGATAAGACTGTATTGTTACATAAAAAAAGCTAAGAGCCCACTACTGACTATTATGGTGAGCTGTATAATTATTTAATTACATATTCTAACATATAAATAAGGGGCCAGAGAGATAGCTCAATAGTCTAAAGTGCCTGCTCATGCAAGCTTAAGCAAGTGTGTAAGGACAGCAGTTCGATCCCTGACACCACATGCTGTGCCAGCTCCACCCCTAGGGTGGGCAGCTATCCTAAGCCCCAGATCATGAAAAAAATGGTCTTCCACAAAAACGGGCCCTGGTAGCAAAATGCTTAGGAATACTTCCATACACAATATGGTTTGCTGTCTGAGCTGTAAAGTATCCTATTATTGACTTCTTATTCTCAGTAAATATCATTTTTATTATGTACTGGCTGTGTGTTGATGGTGTGCCCTATACAAGGGAATACAATGATTGCAAAACAAGGCACCACACTCAAAAGATTATAGAGTTGGAGGCAGGAGAGACAGCAATGGAACACATCAAATATGTGACCTGTGACTGTGATGCGAAAGGAGCTGTGAGAACGTAATACTCAGACATGATCTTCTCTTGTGTGCAGTGGGTTGATTTGTATGGGAATACTAAATAAAGAGACTAAAAAATATTTTTATGTGAAGATTTTTTATGTCAACCACTTTCCCATAAGTAAGACAAAAATACTAGGAATAGAAGTTTGTTCTGTCTTGTGGTTTCCGGGCATTCAGTCCACAGCCCATTGGTCCTGAGGAGGGATGCCTTGGCAGACAGGCTTGGGGCAGGATAGCTGCTCCCACGGCAGTCAGGGGGCAGAGGGAGAGGGCAGGACCAGGAGCAGGAATACAGCCCTCTAGTGGGCCATACCCCTAGGTGGCCCCTTCTCTCAACCAGGCCCTACGTCGAACAGCATATTTGGTTATAAAATCACCGTTAGATTAATCCGCTGATGAGTGTAATAGTCCCACGATCCAGTCAGCTTTGAAACTCCACTTCGGCCTGCAGCGATTTTCGGGGCACATTTTAGATTTAAAGTGTTAGCAGTACACTATTCATGTAGATGGCATTTGTAACAGAAAATATTAAATATCTATCTGTAAGATATGAAAAACATATACTTAAATTGTAAGATTATGGTAGATGGCAAATGTCCAATGAAGTGAAGAATACTAGAAACAAGCTAGCATGTAGTTTATTGCACGCACATAAAACTGCAGTGCTGTCTGGAAATGACCCAGCAAAGAAGCAGGAAGCTGGGTGACCCAGGAGGAAACAGGTTCCGATCAGAATGGAGTGAGAAAGTGCTTCCGAAGCAGAAAGCCTGAAGTAAGAATGGGGAGCAGGAAGCACCAACAGGTGTGATGGCAGTTTTCCTCCAAGCTTTGTGTACAAGTGCCAGTATACGAGAAAGGGCTAGAAAACCATCCAGAACTTACCATTTACTTGAAGTGGAATGAGTTTCATTCAGAACTGTGCCCTCATTCAGAACCAGAGAGCCACAGTGGTGAGAAATTCCAAGAGTGTGATGTGCGGAAGAGTTGCTGCTCCCAACTTCACTGGGAAGGCGAGCATGCTTGCTGGTGTCAGGCTCACAGACCTGAAGAACACAGGAAAGCTTTCACCACAAGAGCTGATTGCCTCATCCTCACAGAATGCTGAAGCAAAGTCCTGTAATGCGTGTGACACATGTGGGAAAGGCTCCAGTTGGTCACCAGCCTCCAAACGCACCCATCTTAAGCATCATAGAGAAATGTCACACGCATTTAATGTAAATTTGATAAAGCTGTTGGCATATAGAACTTTTCTGTCACATCAGAATCCACGTTGGAGAAAACACTTTTCTGTGTATTAGTGCAGCATAAATTTTCTTCAATACTTGTTCTTATTATCATTAGAGAATCCAGTCAACAGAGAACTTAGGGAGTTGATAGACATAGATGACAGGTGTGGAAGAATATAAGCTTCTCTGACATTGTAATCCTGTTATTACTCAGCTTTGGAAATTGACAAGGCAGAATTTCTTCATTTCTGACCACAGTGCTTGTGATGAGAACCGGCCCCTTCTAAATACCAACCTGCTCTGGCTCACCCTGACCCTGTCAGGCCCACAGAACAAGCCATGCACGTTTTCCTTAACACATTAACCACATAAGCCACATTCCCTTAGTGCATGCTTTCTTATAAAGTCTATATTTTTCTTCAGATACATACTCACCAATCACACACATACAGCAATTCAATATAAATACCTCTAGCCTGAGAATTATTATAGGAAACACACTCAGACAATAGGTGACGGGGCCAGTGAGATAGTTTAGTGGACTAAGCACTTGTTTTGGCAATAGCAGGAACCAGGGCTCAATCCCTGGTCCTGCATGCTGCGATGGCCCTGCCCTCCAGGGTATGCTGAACCGGGACCAAGTCCAGGTGTGGTGGTGCATGCCTGTAATCTCAGCACTGGGAAGGCTGAAAATAGGAAGATCACTATGAGTCTGAGCTTCATGGTGAGACCCGAAAACATACACACAAATTAAAAAAAAAAAAAAGGTGACTATTTCTATTCCCATCTCCTATCCTTAAATCATGATATCCTAAGATGTTTTGGAAACCACAAAGGGCAGTTTTTACTTTAAGAACACATCATCAGCTTTCTGAAAAATGTTGATAAAAACTAGCTCTGAATTTATTCACTAATCCAGCCTCGCTCTAGTGATCCGGGATCCTTGTTTGAGCATTCAGTACAGACACCTTGAGATTCTAATCATACCTGAAATTCCAGCCAAATGTATAATGTCACTCTTACCTTTATTTAGCACCTGATAGTTTCAGAAGTTTAACAGAGTACAGGCATCTGGTATTATGTTTTTGCCCATTTTAGGAGGTAAAGTTATGACATTTAATTTGTTTCTCTAGCCCACTGCTCAGTGCAAGTGCCCACTTATAATCAAGTACATTTTTGCCATGATTAATTGATCTGGTAAAAGAGGAAAACTAGAAAGTCGGTCATGGAAAACTTTTGTTTCTTCTCTATGATAAACTAGTAAAACAAAGCAAAACACCAATGGAAACTTCTGTTTTTATGCACTAAATACATAAATGAAGTCAGCAAGAGCTGGCCTCTGGTCTATGGACTTCAGAATAAGAGACTGGCTCTGTCGTAGTAAATACTCTTGAGGTGGGAGTAATGACTGGAAGGGCGACTTTGAAGGATTTCTGGAGTTCTTATATTCTTATCCTAGAGGTTGGCTTATATGCTTTTATTCAATTTGAGATAATTTGAGCCATATACTTATATGCATGCCCTTTGATATATGTACATTTGATATAAAAATTTATGGAATATTGATCTTCTATAGGTAATCCAACTTCAAATAATAGCAACTCTAAAGCAAACACTCTCAAGTTGTGTTTACCCTTGAAAATTAATTGCTTAGTTAAGAGTCTGGGCTTCAGGCCAGATGGCTCAGGTTGGAAGGCTGGTCCTATCACTCACTCGCAAAGGCCTTGGCTATTTACCCAACATCTTTCAGACTCTCCTCTCTCACTTGTAAAATGGGCAAATAATATGGCAACATAATTAAAGAATGGGGTTGTGAAGTAAGGTATCCTGTGAGCAGCGCTTATTATACCTAAGATAGATCATCATTTTTCCACATTGTATACCTTGAGTTCTCTTGCTTTCCAGTTTAGGTGGCTATCCACAGACACTGTGACAGCCAGGCTCCTTGAAGATCTCTTGCCTACTCTGATGCCTCTCTGGGAAGCCAGCAATAATGGTAAAACTCTTTTTCCTTTCTAGGCTGGAGATGACCTGGAGGCTGTTTTGTGCTGTTGCTCTAGGTGTTCACACACTCTCTACTCTGCAGTCTTGAAACCCACCAGCGTGCCATCTGAGAAAGTGGTGTTTCTTCCCCCAGCCATGCCTGCTAACCAGCTTGCCTCAGCCAGTGTGAGGAACAGGGCAAGCGATCTCTGAATGGCTTTGCTGAATGACTAAGCTGGTATAACAAAGAGACTCTAAAACTCAGAAGTTTATATCTCTGTCACATAATCATCTGGCCTTTCTGAGCTTGTGGGCCACCTGGTTCATAAGGTTAAGTGTGAAACAAGATTCTTTCTGTTTTATTATTCCTCCATCTTAGGAAGCATTTCTGCATTCTGGTCATAGTCCGAATGTGCCAGGCACATTCATGTATCATACCGCAGGTGGGACAGAAGAGAACAAGTCCAGGCAAGTGATTCTCTTTAAGTAGGTGAGGCGGAAGTTGTACACCATGTTTCCACTCATAATTCTTAATGAGGACTTACCGTATGATCACACCTCTACTTCATGATCCAAGCGTTCCTTCCGACAGCGATCACGCTCTGCTCTTGGTAAACACTCATTCTTCCCTCCCGCTGGCAGTACCAGGTGGTGTTTACTTTGCATTTCAGTGGGTGTCTCAAGGGAACTTCCTCTTCGCCCATCCTTTAATTGGTTTTGATGGTAGAATGATAACAAAAACTATGGAGCTCAAATTAACCAGGGCTTGACAACTAATTATGAAAGACTTGGTGAAATAGAAGAAGGAGTTGACAAATTTTTGTTTATGTTATTTTACTTTCGAGTCAGTGAGGTAGCAGTATTTTCATGACATGGAGTCATGTAGGAATTACCAGAAAAGGAGCAGATTTCATAAAATAGTAGTACTCATGAAAAGAAAAACAGTACCTGGCATAGATTATGTGCTAAGAACCTTATGTTACTCTGCTTAGTGCTCAAAACAGGATTCACTTGCTCTTGTTTGCCCAATTTAAGATGAAGAACCTGGATGGTAAAGGGGAAAAGTGAATTGCACACGATCATGTTGCCTGAGGCAGGAGAACAGAGTCTATCCTGGTACTGAGTATTCCCTGTAAGTGGTCACTGTGCTATTCCAGATCCACTTCTGGGTTATACGAGAGGAGAAATCTAGCCTTAGAATTTGGTGTTATATGTGTTTGGTACCTGGAATGATTCAGTGACTGGGAGAAGCAATGTCTGCGCGCCCTAAGAGTGAGCCTTGTGTCATCCAGAGGCATCTGCTCTCACTATCTTTGTTCCCTTGACTAATTAAAACAAAGTACCACAGGCTTTGTGGCTCACAAACACTAGAAATCTATTCTTCGTTTTTCTGGAGGCCGGGAAGTGAAGACCAAGGCCTTGGTAGATGCAGTGTCGGGTGAGGGCCAGCTCCTAGATGGCTGTGTTCTTGCTACAACTTCACATGCAGAAAAGGTGAAGGATCTCTCTGTGGCTCATTCCTACAAGGGCACTAATCACCCCCACATGGGCTCTGCGTCCATGTCTTGCACATCCATCCCTTGGCCCCATCTCCGAATGACCTCTCACACCTGGGATTAGGTTTCAACATGGAATTTGGGTGGGACACAAAAATTCATTCCTCAGCCCTCACATTTCTCATGGTTGATGTTGACTATTGGCTATGTCCTAAACTGTCAGTTGTCACACACTCATCTGGTCTGTCTCTATGAGCAGGACTATCTGAGAACTAGCAGCTGTGGAGTAGTTGGACATCTGGCATGGTAGTCTAGGGAGCAAACGCTTTAGGCAACTTTTGCCTAAACAGCAAACTGGCTGGAGCCGCATCTCTCTATGACTGGCCCACGTGGTGCTATTAAGATGTAACCACCAATCCTTTGCTGCTCTTTCTTTCAAAGAGCAGGGCTTGCCTTCCTTCCTTCAAGTATAGATTGACTTAATGACTCATTCATAATGAATAGAGTACCATGGAGTGGTGGTGTTTGAGAAGGCATTGTGGCTTCTTCTTGCTCTCTCTTGAGTCACTTGCTGGGCAGAAGCCAGCTCCTAAGAAGCCAGAGTAACCTTGAGAGAAGCACACATCGCAAGGCACTGAGCCTTACGTTGTGAGTCAGTAAGAAATGGAAATTGTGCCAGCACCCAGGCAAGTGCGCCACCTTGCGGTGGAAACCGTATCCCAGCCGCGGTGTAGGATCATCTGCTCAATATGCGATCATCTTAGAATGTAGTTTCTCAAAGAGTAGTTTGTGAAATGATTTTAGAAATTACATGGATGAAGACAATTAAGCTCAGTAGCCATTCTATTATTTTATTATTCATTTCAACGGCATAAGAAGGGCGGGGGAGATACCTCAGTGGCATAAGCTCCTGCCTGGCAAGCGGGAGGCCCAGAGTTCGATAACCAGTATCAGAAAAAAAAAAAAAAAAAAAAAAAAAAAGAAGAAGAAGAAGAAGGTAAAAAGCACAAGAAATATGAAGTGTGTTAAATGGAAAGATTAGGTTAGTAGTAGAGCAGGTAGCATGCAGATATGATAGATACTGCAAAATGAATACTTGCGTGTTTTAAGTTAGGAAAATACAAGATTGAGCTTCTGTAGTAAAATGTGCCATCTGTGATATTTTATCTTTGCTTTACAGAAACGAAAACTGAGCTACACAAATTGCCATGGTGCAATTTCCATTAAAACCAGGCTGCATATAACTCGTGCAATCTGTTTTAAACTTTGCTCTTCAGTTCTGCATAAACAGAGCAGTGTGGCAGGTGCACGCCAGGCAATCTAGCACCCATTTTCCTTGCACCCCACCTACCCAGGTTGCAAGTCTTCACATTTCCCAAATTTAACAGTGGAAGGCCTTATTTCAGCGGCTGAGACCAGAATGATGCTTTACTCAGGATTTGTTGCCTTTGGGGTCTAAATGGGCTCTAAATGCATCTTTTTTTTCACCAGAATCTTGCAGCTCTACTGGATCTTAAGTGAGAGAGGTAAGCCACTAGACAAAGGCTCTTTCTTGAGGCTCCTTTTTGGAGTGGCAATGTATTACTTCTAGTATGCTATGAACATAATAAGTGCAACCACACATTTAGTTATTTCAGACATGACCAACTTATCGTCTTACACTCCTGCACAACGGAAGTCAGGATACAGTGTGGCTCAGATGCGTCATCTATTTACAATCTCATGAGGCTGAAATCGAAGAAGGGCAGAGATGCATTCCTTGGTGCAAGCTTGGTGCACTTTTAAGCTCATTCAGCTGTTGGAAGAGCTCAGTTCAATTCCATTCCATTGTGGAGCTGTGGTCCCTGTTTCCTCGCAGGTTGATATGTCGCTACAGTTCCAGTTTCTGTAAGTTGTCTGCATTCCTTTTCTCCTTCATTTTCAAGACTGGCTTTCCCTTCTACCTCAAAGGTGTATGTGATTAACTCAGTAGAGCTGCATTAACCAAGACAGTCTCCATGTGTCAAGGTCAGCTTCCTAATAACAATTTTGAAGTCACTTGATTGAATAACCCTGGGACAGGAGTCTTGGAATCACAGCTGTAAAATTATGCCTACCAAGGAAGTATCTTGAAAAGTAATATTCACAGATCTATGGACAAAAAAGAGTAATTGTCCCACAAACATTGAACATTTCAAGATGAATCAAGGATAGGATCATCAAAAATGAATCTGCCACTCAAACAGCAGCGAGATATGAGGCACAGGAAAGTTACTGGTCTGTAACTTAGTTACAAGAGGTCCGTAATAAAGTTGCGTCTCTGAAGACTGGTGGGCAAGTGTTGCCAGGTCTCCCCACTCAGAAAAGAGGTAATTTTCTCTAGGTCACCCCCAGTACTGCTCTCTGAGACTTTTTCTTCACCTATTTCTTCTGCTATTTGGAAGGTCCTTCCATTCCCTCACGTGCAGAGGACACCAGAAAGCAGGACATTTTGGTAGCTTAGCAGCTTTCATTACCTCTTTCCTGCTTATAGAATGTGCATGTGTGCATGCGTGCGTGTGTGTCCACTAATCTTTACATTTCCAATAATCTTAGTCTATTTTAGTCCAAGCTCTAAGAACTTTTGTTAACAATCTAAAAACCTTTGTCTGTCTTAGTTGTGGATTTTGAAATGGCCAGTGTTTTCTATACTCAGCTCCATTCCATTCCACACGCCAAAAGTCACACCCATTATTCTTTCAAGCTCGGTTTCTCTTGATAGACAAAATCACTGCCAGTTTGGGCATATAGGATGGGAACATGCCCTTGAGCTTTCTAGGAGTCTTGGTGTCTAGTGGTGTGAATCATTGAGGTGGGCATCCTGCTCTGAGGTAGATGAGATTTGTGACCTCTCATATTCTCTGCTAAGAATGTTGCCTTTATGAAGGAAGTTTCCTGGAGTCTGTCAAGAGTCTGATTTTTGTTGCCTTGGTGACACTCTGGCCTTAGGTGTGGACTCATAATTAGTTATGATCATTTAGACAGAGCAGCTTGAGAAACCCAGGGAGGTTCTGGTACTTGCCAATCATCAGCATCATTAGCTGTAATCCTTCATTATAGGATGAAAACACTTAGACCAGCCTTTCTTTTAACCCCTTTTTCTAGGCTGTCTCTTGTTTTCAGGTAATCTTGCCAGCTGGTGTAGGAAACAAAGTCTGTAGGACAGCCTGGGCAAAATGATTGTTGCCCAATACATATTTCAAGTATTGCTGTCACCCGAAAACAACCCGAAAACAAACAACCAGTGCCAACAGACCTAAAACCCAGGGTGATGTCACAGCTAATAGGGACTGAAGCAAGTGTGTAGGTCCAAGGAGCATGAAATCCATGCTAGAGCATCTCGTGCCAGGGCCCTGGGTTCTCTGGGTCGAAGCTTTTAACACGGTAGAAAGGAACTCAAGTAGTAGCTTGAAAGGAACTTAAGTAGTAGCTTTCCATTGTGTATATATGCCAAGGATCTGTCACATAGTTGGCAGAAGCTCTGCTTCCAGATGTGGAAACACTGGCAGGCAGGCAGCATATCTACAACTCATTTCTTTGTGCAAATGTCAAATATTTCCTTAGTTTACTTCCTGCTGATCTCCTCTGACCTGAGTCCATTAAGTTGCATTTCTAGGGGCCGGGGAGACAGCTCAGTAGAATAAGCACTTGCCTGGCAAGCGCAAGGACCAGAGATCAATCCCCAATTCTGCCAAAAAAGAAAAATAAAGTTGCATTTCTATTATGAAAAATGGTTAAAAATTTTCAAGGCTAATTCTAGGTCTATGAAATAGCTTGGAAGATTAAAGTGCCTGCAAGCAGGCCCAGGGACCAGGGGTTAGATCCCCAGACCTGCTGTGCTGGCCCCACCCCTGGGGTATGCTGAGACAGCAATTGAGACTGGGCATGGTGGCACACGCCTATAATCCCAGCTCTTGGGAGGCTGTAAACAGGTGGATCACTGAGTCCAATCTAGTAGTGAGACCCTGAGCACCCTGTAGCCCATTCCCTAAAATACAGAAAGAAAAAAATCTAGGGCTCTAAGTACCACGTCTTTGTTTTGGGTTGCTACCTAGGGCATGCTAATACCTGCTTTGGGTTCTTTAGACTGTGGTTTACCAAACAGGCTGAATATCATTTTAAAAGTGTAGATTACGGGACACAGTGTTAGAAGATCCAGATCTTGTAGGTTTTTGCATGGAGTTTGGAAACATATGGTTTAGAAAGATCTCCAGAGGCTGGGGAGATGGCTCAGTAGAATAAGTGCTTGCCTGGCAAGCACAGGGGCCTGAGTTCAATCCCTGGCTCCACCAAAAATAAAAAAAAAAAAAAGGAGAAATAGAAAGATCTCCAGGCTTAACAGCTAGGTACAGTTGCTGTGAGAAACAACCTTCACATTTATATGTGGAATCTGAAAAAGTCAAACTCATAGAAATGGAGAGCAAAGTGGTGGTTGCTAGAGCTGGGGGTGGGGCGTGCAGGGAGATGTTGATGAGGAACACAACATTTCTGTTAGGAGAAAAAAGTCCGAGATCTATTTTACATCAGGGTGATGTCACAGCTAATAGCAGTATGTCACCTATTTGGCAATGCCCAAGACAGTAGACTTCCAGTGTTCTCATGAATAAAGTAGTCTGATTTAGCAATTTTCCTATGTGTACATGTAGCACATGGAAACCATGTGTAGCTTTGTCAGTTTAAAAATAAATAAATAGAAAAGAATCTTCACTATATTTTAATGCATTAGGCTTTGCACAACCAAAGTGTCTTTCTCACATGTGAATGCTGCACAGCTTGGAGAAGGTGTTCAGGGGTAGTGTTATCCTGACTGTGATTCAGGGAACCACGCTCCTTTCTTCTGTGCCAAAAAGAAAATATAAAATAATCACGACAGGGACAACTGCAGAAAGACTTCATTTCTTCTAGGACTGAGAAAAGAAAGGAAAGAGACTTGAACGTTATTCTTACTTAGGGAGGCTCCCTCAGCGCAGAGGCTCTAAGCTTGGAAGAGACTCCCATGCCCCCGGCACTGCCCTATGAAGAGGGTGTTCCAGGCCACTGGTACTGGGGTCTCCAAGCAAGCAGGGTGACCATAGCTTTGTGAGTATTAGGACACTGTTTCAATTGCAACTGCAAACTGGATTAAATTGTGCTGCCGGAACTAACTTTGCTGGGGTGAAGAGGAAAAGACTGGGGTAAAGTTGACAGAAACTTGGGGCAAACAGGAAGTGTGCAGAAAGCAAACAGGATGGAGCAAGACTCTTCTTCTTTCCCAGAATTCCCCATTTTCCTCAACTAGACTCCAACAGAGGACCAAATGCTGAAGCAGAAGCTCAGCCCCCGCACTTTGGAGCAGAGAACAACAGCCGAGTGGGTTTGGAGAGGAGAAACAGCAGCTCAGTACCCAGCACTGTAAGGGTCCCTGGATTTGTGGATCGCAGGCAGCCTTTTCCCTGCCAAACTCCTTCTGTTTGTCCCCTTTGAGTCTATTCTCTGCCCTGTCTCACCTCTGCAGCATCCTTGCTCTCTCGAGCCCTGGACTGCTGCATCATTCCTACTGTGTGCCCACAGTCAGTTCCCATACCTGCGAATAGGTTTTCATCAGATTCTCTGTGTGTTGTACCATCGGAGGGTGCCATGGTTTTCCTGGAGCCTGGCTGATGGGACAGTTATGACCCAGGAGGAAAAAGATTGGACGCAGTTATGGGGAACCAGAGAAGGTGGTGGGGAGACCACCACCTAATGGAGCTTGGTCTTTGAAGGGATACTAGCTGCTTGGGTCACCTGGTAGGAAGGCAGAGTGGTGCGCATAAGCCCACATCCATCCCCCCATCCTTCTGGTGTCCTCTTACAGCTTGCTGTCGCCCCACTGGGGAGGTGGGAGTGCACCTCGCAGGATGGCTTCTTTGGTCCTAGAGCAGGTTGAAGGTGGCTGGAAAAGAGAACTGGAGTAGTGAACAGGAAAGATGCAGGTGCACTGGGGACATCTGCCATACCAATAAGATGATAAATGTCACCACTGTCTTGAAAGGGGACCAGCTTACCTGCTAGAATAATTAGAAAAGTTATTTTATCAATCTTGATTTATTTTCAGCTTTAAAACAATACACTCCCAATTTAGAAAGAATACGTCTTAGTAAAATGATATTACTCAGACTCAGTAAAATATTTCACAGATGAATTTAATTTTGCACTAATCAAGGAAAAATAGCACACGTCAGGGCTTTAGATTTAACCCACTCAAAACTCCAGGTGGTGATGTGAACTGCCAAACTCAAAGTGCTACAAGTCCTGTTTCTTTTTTTAAAAATTATTTATTTATGTGTGTGTGTGTGTGTGTGTGTGTGTGTGTGTGTGTGTGTGTGTGTGGCCAGCTCAGCCCACCAGGGGGCGGGGCTGGCTGACATGTGGTGCTGGGGGATTGAACCGGGGGTCCCTGTGCTTTGCTAAGCTTGTTCTAAGTAGGTGCTTTAGACCACTGAGCCATCTCACCAGCCCCTACAAGTCCTATTTCTTCCTCTTTAAAAACATTGCACCATCATGGTATACTTTGAGTTTATGGTTTACATTCAGATATGTGCCACACCTCAGGGGTAGGAGAGAGGAGGTACATCTCCTGAGATCTCTAATAGGTCCTCACTGTTAAGGTCTTACTTGTAAGACTATTTATATGTAGCCAAGTCCATGTGTAGCTGGGTAAGACGGAGTGCAAACTGTACCTCCTGTAAATTAAGTGCCATCTAGAACACAGCGCTTCCTAAAGGGTAAGCTAGGAAGAGCAAGCCAACTTGAAGCTTATGTACACATTCTTACAACAATCAAATTGCAGCAATGGTTCAGAACTTAGACCAACAATAGATTTCTTTATGGACATTGTTTAGATTTGCCCCTCATGGTGAGAACCAAAATAAATCAACTGGACATGTATTTTGGGGTTGCTTTTAAGCCTTCTTCAAGTACTACCCATCCGGGGATGGGCTGCCTGTACTGCTCTACTGCTTCACTCTAGGTCCACTATGGCCTCTAGCCTCATACTGTGCTTTCTGTGGATTTCTCAGCATTTTCACTTCTGCTTTTTAAAGTCCTGTGTCTTCACAGTTTCGGCTCACACAGATCTCTCCAGCTGTTCTCTGTTTCTGACCTCCCCACTTTGGCTCCTCTTATCTCTTTCCTCAAATTTCCAGAACTACCTAGTACAAATCTATAACAGAGAGCATCTGATTTGACCAGCAGAGCAAACAAAAAGTTGACCAACAAAAGTTGTTGGCTTTTCGCTAATCTGTGC
>NW_004524869.1:1012332-1023698 GCF_000260255.1 Octodon degus | reverse complement strand
GGAGAGGAGAGGAGAGGAGAGGAGAGGAGAGAGACTGGACAGGATGGGATAGGATGGGATGGGATGGGACCAGACGAGACATGGATAAAGCTCTGAAGGTAAACTAGAAATTTGTGGTAAGGTTGTGGAAAGAGCACTGAATGCAGAGTCAGGTGAACCTGGGTTTACCGTTCATCTCCAATGTTCTTGCAGTTCTGATGTCTTCTCATCCTTGGTCTGTGGTAGCGTAACAGGTGTTTTAGGAAGAGAAAGCAAGCAATGAACTTCTCAGAATAGAAATGACTGAAGCAGAGATGGTGGGTTTCTCTTTTCCCCTCACAATGAGAAGTCATAGCGAGAAGTTGTTCACAGTTCCTGGCATTCTTTTGGGACCTCTTTTCAGAGGCTTTCGTATGGTGTGTCTCCTCTGCTTGTGGCATGATGCTCTTGCAGTTTAGACACCCTGCTTCTTTCAAGGAAGAGGCTATGAAGATGGCCTGGGTTTCTGCCTGTTATCAGGACAGGAAGAAGGCTTCTGAGTCCCAGGAGACTTTCTTGATGTGCCTCAGGCCGGGATGGTGTATGCTGCCCTCTCTGGCCACAGAGTAGGCTGGGATAAAGGGGGTGTGGGATCCAGCATAGGGCTTCCCAGAACAACAATTGGCTGCTCTTCTTTTGAGTTTCTGCTTTCACAAAGTAGATGGGGATGGGAGTTAGGAAGGTGAGTGGGTTGGAGTCACATGGGGCTATGCTGCCCAATCCAGTACTTTTCAGGGTGGTTATGAAGATCGAGTATATGTGAAATGTGCTACAAAGACTCTTTAAAATTTAAGCTAGAAACTCTTCTGCAGTTTGTTTCCTTGATCCTGATTTTTAACTTTGCTTTGAGAACTATTAGACATGATGAAGACAGCCTGCCTCTGCCTGCTGCTGTGACCCTTCGGGTCTTGTCCCTTTGCTGTCCCCTTTGCTGCCAATCTGACAACTCTGGTTTCCTTGAATTCAATAAGCATTTTCTCATTCAATGCCTTTACTGTACAATTTGCCCAGCTCAGTGCAGTCTACCTTTGAGAAAGCCCAACCAGATTCCCAAACTGTGTGAAAAAAAAATCCCTTGTTCTTTGCAGTTCTTCTTCCACACCCCAAACACACTCCTTGTTCCTGGACAGGCTTTTGGTGAATGTTCATCTGTTCAACAGGTAGCCTGGTTCAGCCTCTAGGGCTGGATCACACAAGGCAGCCTGCCTGGACTAAGCCGTCCTCTTGTGTGAACCTGGGCGAGTTCCTTTAATGTCTTGTTATCCGTTTCTTTGTAAAATGGGAAAATCAATATTACACCATGGAGAAACATTGTGTATTATTATTTATGAAAGCGTTTAAGTAGTGTCCTGCTTGTAACATGGACCATATGATTAAATGTGGACCATTACACTAAATATGTAAAAGAAATATGGCCCACGTCCTCCAATATGACTCACGTCCTCCATTATGGCCCACGTCCTCCACTATGGCCCACGACCTCCACTATGGCCCACGTCCTCCACTATGACCCACGACCTCCGCTATACTGTGTACATCATGAAGACGATGATCTGATCTGCTGTCTGACCACAGTGGCTAGAACGGTGTGAGAGCATCGTGTTGTTTTGTGCTGAGTAGGTACTAAATATTTGCTGAATGAATGAATAAATGAATATTGTACTAAATGAGAGAGGGGAGGAGCAGAATGACCTGGTTATCAAAACTAGCACATTGCAATGTGGTGGGCTTTCAAAACAGGATCTAGCACCTGGCAGACATGGGCTCACTGAGGAGTTGAGTCTTGAACCTGCTCTAAGATGTAGTAGCTCCAAATCCTGCATGATGAAGTATGTCACTGGCACGAGCATCACCCAGAAGCCTGTTTGTTGTTTCCCAGCTTACAAATGCACAAGTGCATCCTCTTTAAGAATTGCTCATGCAACGTATTAATTATCATAACTGTCCTACTATCCTGTTTTGAAACGGTCTCATTACTATTTGTTTCTCAATAAAATTAATAAAAAATAAAAAATAAACAATGTTGAACAACTAAAAAATTAATTAATTAACTACTTTTTTAAAAAAGCATTGCTCAGCCTCAGACCACAAGGCAATGGGAAGGGGCTCTATGTGCGACCAAGACATCCTCTCAACTCCTTTGAAGCTGGCGTGAAGTCAGTGTTTGCTGAGTCCATCGTCCTCATGGTTGCTGCTTCCCTTGGAAGCCTAAACTCTGGCCCCAGTCCCAGTTCAGGGCTGATCTGACTGTTTAGCGAGAGGATTTCCAAACTCCATACAATGGCAACTTCATTGGCCAGCAGAACTGTGCTCTCTTCCAGAGGCAACCAGGGCTTGTAAATCCCCAAAAGAGGAATACATTCAAGCTTCACTGTGGGGACTCCACTAGGCAATTGGCTGCTCTTCTAATTCTGTCCAAAGCTAGGTCCCAGAGGAACTATTAGAAGCCCAGTAAAATAGAACCTACTTGCCTTGGCTGACTTCCAGGGCCTGATGCCCGGTGCCTCTGGAGCCTTACAGAACTGACACCATTTCCCACGGCCTCCAGCTAACAGGTTAATGTCCCGTTTCCCTGTCTTTTGGGTACCACTTGTTTTTTTGTTTCTGTTTGGTAAATGGCCACAGCAGTTCCCCTTTTATCCCAGCTGGAAGTCTCTTTAGTAACAATTACTTTGCAAACTCATGGTGGTCTACGAACTTGTCTGAAATTTCCTGGAAAAGAAACAACTGCTGCCTTCAGAAAGTGAGTCCCCAAGGACTATTCTGTCAGTTTCCCCTCAGGCAATTTCCCATTAGGAGCTGTCAACCCCTCTCCCCCATCCACAGTAAAGCATTTCCTCATCCTCACCAGAACCCTTTCAGAGAGTTCTGAAAGAGTGGAACATACGATGGGATGTAGGATATTGTTTTCTATGAAGTTCTTCAGGGGTGGTTTGAGGAGCAATCCTAGACTAGCCCCTTATGATCCATTTACTGTTTGTTTATGTGTGAACAAAAGTCCTTGACCCACTGAGTTTTGGTTGAGAGAAGCAGGCCATTAGCTGCTCAGGAGGAGAGGGACTGACAATTATGAAACCTGCTTTGCCACAAATGCCTCAGCAGAGCCTGTCCTTGTGCTCTGGGGCTGTGGTCACTCTCAGTTCTTCTGCTGAGGACATCTCCAAGCCAGGCAGTCAGTTCCTGACAATGACTCACCTTTCAGCTTCTTTACTCTTCTCTCAATCTTGACAAAAATGCCCATCTCCCACATAGGCCCTGTCCTGAGAGAGTGGCTTGATTTGGCTTGTTCCTTCCATAGTGGGTGCCGACTAGGGGCCCAGGTGCTGAACATCTTTAGTGTTGGTCAAATCCCATGTGGTGTTTACATTGTCTTTTTAAAATTATTTTTAAAGACAATAAAAACAGTAAAAAATTAGTAACTAAAAATAAGTAAACAAATAAAAAGTACACAAATAAGTAAACAAAATAGGAATTCAACAATGGTTGTTATATTGTATAATGTCTTCAAATTAGTTGTTCAGATTATCAGACATGAGCATACAAAATTGGTAAAAAAAAAAAAAAGTTGTAAGGAATTAAAAAGGAAAAAAAAAAAGCATTAATTACTCCTTTCAGTAGACCAGCAGAAATCAGAAGTACAATTATCCAAGCTACCCCGTACATATACAAATATATATATTCTTCCCTTCCTTCTTTCTTTCTTTTGTCCTTTTCCTCATTTTAGTTGTTCCTTCGCTTTGCACAAATTCTTTCTCTTTCACAGTATCTATTGTAACTTTCAGATTTTATTTACTCATTCAGGTTCTTACACTAGGGAGACAATATATTGTTTGCACATGTGGGTCTGATTTATTTCACTTTTGAGTATGGTCTCTAGTTGCATCTATTTACCTATAAAAGCCTCAAGTTTATCTTTTTAATAGCTTAGTTATACCATTGTGTAAGCACATCTTTTATATCTGAAAACTTTTCAACTGATGGTCATTTGGGATGTTTCCAAAATTTAGCTATGAGAAATTGCTCCACGATAAATATGGGTGCACATATATCACTGGGTGTGATATTTTCAGTTCTTCTGGAAAAATGCCCAGGAGGGGAATAGCTGGTTTGAATGGGGCCTCCAATCCTTATTTTTTAGGAATCTCTACACTGACTTCCACAGTGGTTGTACCAATCTACATTCCCACCAACAGTGGAGAAGGATTTCTTTATCCCCACAGCCCTGCCAACATTTGTTATTGGTTGATGTTAGCCATTTTTTCTAGGGTAAGATGGCATTTCAGTGTTTTAATTTGCATTTCTCATATGATCATTGATGTTGAACATTTTTTGATAGATTTACTTGCTATTTGTATTTCTGCCTCTGAGAAGGGTATATTCATCTCAGATGCCCATTTCTGGACTGGGTCTTTGAATTTTGGGGACCCGATTTCATTTAATTCTTTATATGTTCTAGATAGAAGTCCTTTGTCTAAGGAACAGTTGGCTAAAATTTTTTCCCAATTTGTGGGTTTTCTTTTTACTCTGTTGGTGATTTCTTTTGGTATGCAAGAGCTTTTTAAAAGATGAGATCCAGTAGTTGATTCTTTGAAGTATTTTCCCTGCAGTTTGGCTTTTGTTCATTAACTTTCTACCTACCCCCATGTCTTTGAGATTTCTATTTTCTCCTCCAGTAGATTTAGTATTTTTGTTTTAATGTTTAAATCTTTAATCCATATTAACTTTAGTACATGGTCACAGACCTTTTCTGAAGGTGAATGAATTGAAGCCAATCTTAAAAGCTGACAGGTTTTGTTTTTTTTTTTACGTTGGAGGGGAACTCAAAGTGAGGTGCTCATTTGTGGCCAGGGTTCCTAAATTAGCTTCAGCAACCTGACCTTCAGTGAAATCTTCCTGAGAATATTATCAGCCATCCATGAAGAGAAGCAGAGTCCTGACCCCACAAATACCCTTCTTCATTCACTTGGTAGTTCCTGGGCTCTTATGCCAACTGACTAGAACTTTCTAGAGCCCACTTTGAAAGTCATTTATTACCATGGAGCAAAGTGTGACCCAGATACCCAGCCAACTTGTACAAGGTAATTGTTAACAGGAACTTAAGTAAGACTGGACCCTAGCTTTCTTCAAACCAAGCTTATGCATTTAGAAATGCTCTGATAATGTATAAAAGATTATTCATGTTTATTTTTTATTTGGTCCTATGGTGAAAGGGCTCAATGATAAAAACTTTTTCTTTTTTATCAATGTCAGTAATTTTTTTTAGGTTGATGCATTATTTAGTTAGGGCCACCAGAGCAAAGTTCCACAGATTATATAACAGTCACAACAGCATATTATTTTTTTTCATAGTTCTGGAGGCTGGAAGTCTCAGACCAATGTGGCAGAAAAGTTTGTTCTTTTTGAGGGCACTTCTTCAGGTCTCACTGTTAGATGGAAACCTTCTATGGGATATCCACTTGGTCTGACCTCTGTCTCTGATGTGTCCAGATTCTCTCTTCTTATAAGAGGGCAATAATACTGAATCAGGGCCCATTAACATGATATCATTTTACTTTAATTACTTATACAAAGATTCTATTTCCAAAAAGATCACTGCTATGGATTGAGTAAATGTCCTTAAAAGACTCATGTGCTAAAGGCCCATAGCCATGCTGGGCTACTAGTCGGTGGTGGAAGGAAATGGGTATAGTGGGAGGAAGTTATGTCATCAGGAGCATGGCCTTTAAAGGGGGCTTAAAACCCAGGCTCTCCTTATTGTCTCAGCCTGCATGAGATGACTATGTGTGCTCCACCATGGGAACCTGCTATAATGTACTGTTCTGCCACAGCTCAAAGCAATGAGCCAGCTGACCATGAACTGGGTCTCTGAAACCACAAACCAAAACAAGCATCTCTTTTTTGTAAGTTGATTGTGTCATGTATCTTGTTAAGTGATGGAAAGCTAACAGGATTTATACCAAACGTATATTCTGTGGAATGAATTTTTAAAATTTTATTTATTTATTTATTTATTTGACACAGGGTCTCACTACACAGCTGGACTTGTAGTGATCCTTCTGTTTTCAGCCTCCCCAGTGGTGGGATCACAGGCTTGTGCCATCATGCCCAGCTTCCATGGCTGGCTTGGTGTGGGGACAGCACGGCATGCAGTACCAGGGATCAAACCAGGTCCTTGTGTTTGCCAGACAGGTGCTTAAACCACTGAACTATCTCCCCACCCCACCCCTGCTATGATTATTCCTGATGATATTGTTCAGAAAACTTTGGTTTTGTGAGAGAAGTTTGAAAAGTTTGAAGAACAGAAAGCCTA
Source organism: Octodon degus (assembly GCF_000260255.1). Taxonomy (NCBI): domain Eukaryota; kingdom Metazoa; phylum Chordata; class Mammalia; order Rodentia; family Octodontidae; genus Octodon; species Octodon degus. The sequence goes on along the minus strand of NW_004524869.1, from coordinate 1,017,370 downwards.
GAATGTTCTCAATGGAACTTATTTTGGGATACTAGTGAGGACTCCAGACACCAAATGCTGGTGGATATGGGGATTGAAAAGCTGATGTTCCTGTGGTTTCAAAAAAATAAAGAATCTATCATGAAGTGGACTAAAAGTCAAACAAGTTATATCATGGCAAAGAATTTGGCTCATCTTTGTCCATGCCCTGAGAGTTTGTGTGAAGCTGAACTTAAAACGGATAATTTATGTGGCAAAGAGAATGTCAAAGCAATACAGCATTCAGGTAGTTGCATTCAGGCAGATTTAGAGTGAATAGGGAGGAAATAGCCCACCACAAAGATTTGGAAAACTTGATATTTGGCCAAAAAAGGAATGTGTTTAAAGATGCTACCAAGAAAGGTACTTTACATCAGGACAACAGAGATGACATACAGATAGCACAGAATCAGCAAGATTCCACCTGTTGCAGCCCTGAAAATATAAATGTACAAATTCATTTCATTTGGGGAAAGAGAGACTTTTATTTGAAAAGAAAGCCTGGGGACAGGGGTTCTCTACTAGCACAGGGACATATAGGGAATTATTTCCCTGTGTTTAGCTGTCAAGGCAGTCAGAACCTCCAGCAGCTGTGGTTCAGGTGGGCCCCAGTATAGCTTGTACCAGTGGCAGATGCTGGCATTGTATGTGTGGTGCTAGATTTGTAGCCATGTGGAAAGGGTTATATCAGTTATGATGTCATGGAGGTTTCTACCAAGATTTCAAAGGAAAGCTTGAGAGTCCAGGAAATGTGCAGCAGGGTCACAGTCTCTGTAAACAGATCTTGACAAGGAAAGGGCTGAAATCTGTGATAGTGAAGCTTCAGCTTTGGTGGTGGCCTCAGGAAGATATAGCTATCAGGGACATGGAAAACCTGCTGAGGGAAGCTGCAGGCAGAGGGCAGAGCCAGCCCAAGAGAGTGGCCACTTAGACTACATCCAGCAAGGCCATAGGGGCAGGGCTGCCCAAGGCCTTGGAAACCATGTTCTGCCAATACATCCCCTGGGTGCTGAATATGAGGATTTAGGATTTAATGTTATCCTTCCAATGTTTCATCTTGACATGTCCTAATCCTTCCTTTCTTCCCTATTCCTCTCTTTTGGGATGGGAATATTTACCCTATCTTACTATACCTTGGAAGTATATAACTTTCTTTTATATTTTTATAGGAGGACCAGGGAGGTGGCTCAGTAGAATAAGTGCTTCCCTGGCAAGTGCAAGGGTCTGAGTTCAATCCTCAGTTTCACCAAACAAAACAAACAAACAAACAAACAAACAAACAAAAAAGATATATCTTTATAGGGGCTTAGTGTAGTCAGAGTTTGTAAGGAAATAGATTTAATCTAGGACACATGGTTTATAGGATTATTTTATACAATTCACCAGAAAAGTCAGATGCACATAGCTGCAAGAGATCTGTCCATGTACTAGAGACTGGAAGAAGCCCATGTGTGGCTGGATCCCACAGCAACGTCCATCATAAGTCCAGCCAAAGGCCTAGGTCTCATGTAAGCCAGTATCAATAATCTGCACCAGGAAGGCCAGTAGTGGAAGCTAGAAAATCTATGCTAGTGGGTGAAGAATGTGAGCCAGAATGCTAAGGGATCTGCCCTGGAGCCAGAAAGAGATGCTCAAAGCAAAACACCAGAGCTCCCCAAAGATGACAGTGGCCATCCTCAGCGACAGTGAGGAACCAAGATCCTCCTCCAACAAGAACAGCTTAGAGTTTATATCAGGAAAACCATGTCTTCACCCAGGAAATCAACATTATGCATCCTTTCCCTCCCATTCTCCCCTTATGCCATTTGGGCAACAATCCTCAGGTGAGACTTCCCTGCCTAGAAACCAGGCTGACTCAGTCACACGAAGTGACTCTTAGTCCACCACAGGGCTCATGGATGAGTTTGCCTTGGATCTCAGGCATGATGTTGGACTTAGACTTTTGAAAAATGCTAAAGCAGTTAGGACATGGAAACCCTTGGATAGGGACTCTATGCATTTTACTCATGGGATGGACACGAGCATTTAATGGGAACCATCGGCAGAGCCATGTAGCTTGGATAAATGACCACAAAGATTCATGCATTAGAGGATTGATCACTGGCTTTTGGCACTATAGATGGGTGATGGAACCTGTGGGAGGTAAGGTCTTGTGGGAGGAAGAAGTCTTTGGAGGCCTCCCCTAAAAAGAGACACTGGAACTCTAGCATCCCTTTCCTCTCTATTTGCTTTCCGGCTGCCGAGAGCAGAATAGGATTGTGCTACCATGTTCTCCCACCATGATGCTCTGTGCGGCCACCAGCACAAATGCATGGGCCAAGGAACTGTGGGCTGAAAATTCTGAAACAGAACTGAAATCATCCTTTTCTCTTTTTAAGTTGATTGTCCCAGGTATTTTGTCATATTTGTCATAACAACAGAAAACTCACTGATGCAGTCCCATTTTGAGATGATGTCAATTAAAACTTGAATATATCAATCTGGAACAATATGATTCAATTCGCCACCTGTTTCAGCTGCTTTACTGTCATTGCTGGGACAAAATATTCAACACCCCAAATTAAGGAAAGAAAGATTTATTTAGCTCAGTTAGTGGAGGTTTCAGTCCATACTCAGTTGGCTCCAAGGCAGAGTGGCACATGGCGGAGGGCAGCTGTTCAAAGTGGTGGAAAAGAGCAAAGAGCCAAGGGAGGAGCAGTCACTGTGGCAGAGAGCAAGCCTTTCTCTCCTTACATTTGTATGCAGATTATCCACCCCAGGGCCGGTGTAGCACTCACACCCGTAATTCCTGCATTGGATCATGAATTAAGCACAAACTCTAGAAGCCACCCCATGACATCATAAGGCTTTGAGGGCACAACTGGACACAAACTATTAGCTACCACCACCATTAGCTAAACACATTTTCATTGTTGTGGTTAATTCAGAGATAGCATATGGTAGATTCACTTCTTGAATTCATATACATTCCAAAACATTTTTCTGGATCCTTATTTTTAGATCAGCTTTTTTCTTAAAACTTGTTCGACTGAGTCCTAGACCTGTATGTTAGTACAGCAAAAGTCTAAAGTGAGGTGAATTCCATCTTCCAGCTCTAACTACTGGAAATATGAGGGAGGCCACCTTAGCCCATCTACAGACAATCAAACAAGGGGAAGGATGTCAGCAGCCATGTGAGTGACTCGAGGAGGCCCCCAAAGAACTGTGCGGCTGAGCCCAGCCCAAATTCCAGACCAGAAGGTCATTTTTATTTTTTTCAAAAATTGATACCTTTTAAAAAGATTTTAAAAATGTAATACAAGCTCGCAGTTCATACTGATTACTCATCATGATTGCTCATCATGGGGAGTTGGTGGACGTGCGTGGCTCATCTTAATTCTTTTCATTTTTCATTCTCCTCTCCTCCTCCCTCTCTCAAGTGCGCAGTGCCCTTCTCATTTGCAAAAGGCAAAAAGCAAACAAATAAACAACAAAAACAACTGCCTGTTTTCTATTATGTGTCTTTTATGTTGATCTTTATTTCTACTTTGCATTTTTCATGTCGTGTAAGAGATATCACGGGGCGTTGAGGCTTGTGTGTTTCACTGACTTCACTTAATATTTTGATTTCAGGGTGCAGCCACTTTCAAGTGCGCTCTTCTTTATGGCAGAGAACTACTGTTTTGTACAAGCACCACATTTTCTTTTCCTCTTTATTTATGCCTGAGGTTGTTTCTTTGTCCTCTCTTCTGTTTCACTGATAGACACATTTGCTTTTGCTCCAATATTATGCTAATTTTTATCACTGCAGCTTTGTAATATCAGTTAAAATTTGCAATTTTTTTATATGTATTTAGTCCAGGGTCTATAGGGTCTCACTACAGATCAGACTCATAGTGAGCCTCCTGTTTTCAGCCTCTCAGCCACCACACCCAGTCTCAGTCACCATCTCAGTGTGCCCCACAGGTAGGGATGGCATGGTATGCTGGGGATGGAACCCTGGTTCCTGCATCTGCCTAAGCAGGTGCTTTAAGCTGCTGAGCTATCTGGTCGGCCCTAAAATTTGCAATTTTAATAAATCCTGCTCTATTCTTTTCAGGAATAAAGCATTTGCTATTCTGGATTTATTCTAGTTCCATATGAATTTTAGGATTTTTTAAAGTTCTGTGAGCAATTCTGTTGGCATCTTGACTGAGATTGCATTAAATCTATATGTCAGTTTGGTCATTTGATAGTCCTGCCTTTGCTTATTTGAGACTAAAGGACATTTTCACATTTTCTGATGTTCAATATCCTTTTCCAGATTCTGCAGTGTTGGTTGTAGGGGTCTGTCACTGCCTCATTAGGCTAATTCCAATGTAGCCACCACATCTATAGTGCTGTCCTGCTTGCCCTGCAGTGGTTGGCAGCTTTTCTACGTGTACTGCTGGTGCCATTAAAAATCCCTTTGGACTGCACCAGTTAGAGCTTTTTTTTTTTTTCCCTCAGTTTTGTAGGTGGTAGGAAGGCATGATTGCTAGTAGCAGAAAATTTGCTGCTGGGCCGGGGAGATGGCCCAGTAGAATAAGCACTTCCCCAGCAAGTGCAAGGGTCTGAGTTCAATCCCCCGTTCTGCCAAAAAGAAAAAGAAAAAAAGGAAAATTTACTGCTTATTTTCTTAGTTCCTTACTATGACATTGAAGTATAAGAATAATAAAACTTTAACAATGTTTGGGAGAAAAATATTTGGAGACAGTCTTGGTTTGGTTCAGCTGCTATAACAAAAGACCAAAAAGCGGAGGACTTAGTAACAACAGAAAGTTGTTACAGTTCTTGAGGACACAAAGTTCAAGGCTGAGGTGCCAAAAGGTCCAAGTGAGATGAGCGCTGCTTTCCAGTTCTTAGAAGGTGCCTTCTCGCTATGTTGTCACGTAGTGCAAAGAGCAAGAAGTCTGCGTTGGCTGTCTTTCCAAGGGCACTAATTGCATTGATGAGGGCTCTGCCTTTAGGGCCTAAACACCTCTCCGAGCCCCCTCTTTCTTTTTCTTTCTTTTTTTTTTTT
>NW_004524869.1:1008908-1012232 GCF_000260255.1 Octodon degus | reverse complement strand
AAAAAAATCTTGCGCAGTAACTCACAAGTTCAGCTCTACAATGTACCCTTAGGCCGAGAGGACATTGGTTCTTTGAAATCTCAGGTTTCCAAATAAAGATACAAACAGCTATGTATTCATACACAGCATCTCAGAAGGAATGTTTCTCAGCTATGATGCAGGTCTTGTTCAATTTTGGCCAGTTTTGTTTCTGTAACACTAGAGCATCACACTTTAACTAGGCAGAGTTCAGAGGTTTATTTTCATTCTCTGCAAGACTAAAAGTTCAAAGCAAATTTAATTTTGCTTAAGGGAACATTGTAAAGTAACAATTCTTGGTATTACATACCTCCTATGATCCATCTCAAACCAGAGAGAATTACATTGTGTCACTGTTCCAAGACACAAGGGTGAACAGCTAAAACATCTTGAAAATGCATCAAGCTTATGAAGTCCCAAGCACAACTTGGATTTTCTGTACATACTCTTGTCAGTGAAGTTAATCCCTATACACCACTTCTGCAAACTGATCTTCTATTTCCTTTCCTTTGATCTAGATCGGCTGCGAGACCTAGAGAAGGATCGGGACGGCTTGTGATTTCTCCCCTAGACAGTGATCTCTCTCTCCTAGCTCTAGAAAGAGACCTTCTCCTGCTGTGAGAGAAACTTCTTTGTGGAGATCTGCAGCAAGGAGGAGGACTCCTACGATAATCATCTCGAGGGCAGCGACCCCAAGAAGGAGGAGGCCACGATTTCGACTTCTGTTTTCACCGCTGGCCAGTTCCACTCTCACACGGCAGCCACAAAATGTTCTTCCATCTAGCTCTCGGACAGCATCCTGCCTCTCGGGGATCCTCAATGTCAATGGAAGCAAAGCCAGGAGGGTTTCTAGCAACCCACACACTCCGCAGAGGACCATAATAGCCGAAAACCCGGTCCAGCTCCGGCTTGTTGCCAAGTCCAACGGGCAGGAAGCACGATGCTTCTCGAGATCTGGGGTTAGAAATGCGGAGGTTCAAAACTACACATGCCCAGTGGACCTTCTCCCTCCCCTCTAACTCAGCTCTTCTACACACACTCAGTGAGCCGGCATCCACGAAATGGCCAGAGGAGAATTTTTAATACCGCTGTACTGGGTATAAGAATCTGAATCTATGATTTTTTTTAAAAGTTTTTTATTAATGTATTTAGTACAGGGTCTACAGAGACTACAGGGTCTCACTACATAGATCGAACTCGTGGTGATCCTCCTGTGTTCAGCCTCCCAAGCACTGGGATTATAGGCGCGCGCCACCACGCCCAGTCTCAACCGGCGTCTCAGGGCGCCCCGGGGCGGGTCAGCACGGCACGCCGGGAATAGAACCCCAGTCGCAGTGCTCTGCCTAAGCTGGCGCTTTAGTCCGCTCAGCTATCTGGCTGGCCGCGAATGTATGAATTTTAGAAGGACACACGTGTTTAGTCCATAACAAGGAGTAGCACAAGTGATCCTACCTATTTTTGTCACTTAACGTAAAGAAAACAGCTCTTCTTTATTGTCAAAATCCTTTCATAAAGAAAGTCATTATGACACCTAAGTGATTGCAAGCAGGTGAACTGCGAAATGAGATGTTCCCTCCTAAGAAAGAATTAAGATACGATGCATCTTAGCATTCATCTTTATGGTAAATTTTAATAATTGGAGAGGTAGGAAAGTTGTGACATAAAGTTAGACCTTATGCAGTTTTTTCTTTTGTAGCTCATTGAAGACATTAAGCTTACAAACAATAAAGGAATATTAATCATTATATTTAGGAAGAAATTTATCTCTCCTTCATACCAGCATAATTATCATTACCTTAAAATAGGGATGATTTTTTAATATGACACCTCTTAGCTCTTTTTGATCCCGTACCCTCTGTCTCTTCTCCCCATCTCTTGTCCCCTTGCTTTTAGGGAAAGATCTACCTCCTTGTTTCCTGCTATCTGTCTTTTATGTTGCTATTTATATTTTAGTTTTCTCTCATAAGAGAAACCATGCAGTATTTAAGCTTGTGCGTTTGACTTATTTCACTTAGCCATTATTGACTTCAGGTGCATCCATTTTTCTACAAACGGCTCAAGTTTGTCCTTTGCGTCAGAGCAGTACTCTACTTAAGTGCCACACTTCCCTTACCCATTCATCTGCTGCTGGACATACAAGCGCTTCTAAAATGTAGCTATTATGAACTGTGCTACTATAAATATGAGTAAGATTAGTCTGATGCTTTGTTTTAAGATAATCCACCTTAACAATCCCCTCTGGCTCACAGACTGATTTTAGATTCTGTGAGCACCTCAGATTCATTCTGATATTTATCTGTATAGAGCATCCACAAAATTGGAGGACACTTTGAAGGTAAGGAAGGGATTTTGCTGTGGAATAAGTTCACTCAATCGCTGCTATCTTTATTTTTCTTTTTGTCCACTGCTAGGTGGCCCTGTCTTCATCAGCAGTGCTGGACATGTGGACTGAGCCTCTCGGAGCAGGGACCCAGGCTCATGGAGCTTTGCCTCTAGACCCAGTCACCAGAAAGCTTGGAGGATTACGTCACTCCCTGTCCAGCACCGAGGAGCTCCCAAGGAAATGTTTGTGGGATAATAAATGAGCAGCTCAGAGTGGAGGAGTACTGATGTCTCCCCAGGGCCTCATCCAGAGATAGAGCGCCGGCCGCACGGCACTTGTCCTGGCCTCCCCCCAGGCCTTCTGTGAGCGTGTGTCTAGCGCATGAACTCAAGTTAGACCAAGAGGAATTCTCTGAAGGCAAGTGCCCAGTTGAGGGCAGCTGAGGATGCTTCCTTATTCTTGGAAAAGAGGAGTGAAGAGTCATTTAGAAAATCAAGGAGAAGGTCACAGAGGGGATGAGACAAGAATGGCTGAACCCAGCTCTGCTGAAAGCTCTGTGTGGTCTCATGGGTACCCTGGTATGCTCCATTCTATCCTGCAGACACACACACACACACACACACACACACACACACACACACACTGAGGAGTTCACAGAAAGGCAAACCTCCCCCATTCTTGCATGGATCCTAGAACTGCCTCTCTGATCAATGACTTATCAGGAAGGGACGAAGACTAAAACAAGGTTTGACTCTAAGCCAAGAAAGTGAACTCTCCACTAGAAAGGTGGGCTGGGATCTCTGGACCGTTTCCCAAAGCCCAGCGTAGGTCTCTGCGGAGGCAGCCCACGCAGGCTGCTGTCTTCTCGTTGCTGCCTTGGTCTCTGGCTCCATTCATCCACCACTACTCTTCCCCATTAGAAATCAGACTCCAGGCTGATTGTTGTCAAATCCCACCAGCCTACAGCTCACAACAGAGACCCA
>NW_004524869.1:1008248-1008808 GCF_000260255.1 Octodon degus | reverse complement strand
TTGGTCTCTGGCTCCATTCATCCACCACTACTCTTCCCCATTAGAAATCAGACTCCAGGCTGATTGTTGTCAAATCCCACCAGCCTACAGCTCACAACAGAGACCCAAAGAATTGGCCTCTAAGGACTGCTCTTCAAAGCTGTTCTGCCTCTTGTTCACTGAGTCGTGGTAGGCAAGATGTCGAGTGTTGTCAAGTATTAAATTTCATCTGTAAGAAGAGACTGATGCTGATACCTGGACTACATGAGTCGGGGTCCCTGGCCCTCCAAAGGCAGTCAATAAGATCAAGAAGTCAGAGTAACCACTGGCAACTAGGGCACCAGTTGTGCTTCCTCTCCTGTGTGAATGTGCTTTCACTTTCAGTAGTTAAAAGGGATGCAGAAGGACAAAGAGAAAAAAAAAAAGAGAGGTGACAGAACAGTTCTAGGATACTTGAAACACTTTCAGCTACTATTAAAACTATTATAAACATTACATAACACCCGAAAGCAGTGGAAGAAAATAGGATATTATGAGTTTTTTAATATTTATTTTTTATTGAGAAATAAATATGAATGAGA
>NW_004524869.1:998348-1007170 GCF_000260255.1 Octodon degus | reverse complement strand
TATTTCACTAATAAGTATATCTTCAAGGGGCATCCACTTAAATATGAAGGCTTCAAGTTTATCATTCCTTATAGCTGAGTAGTACTCCATTATATAAAAGTTCCACATCTTTTTCAACCATTCCACATGTGACGGGCATTTTGGTTGTTTCTAAGATCTGGCTATCACAAATTGTGCTGCTATAAACATAGGTATGCATATATCACTATGATATGATGCTTTCAGTTCCTCCGGGAAAATGCCCAGTAGGGGGATAGCAGGCTTGAAAATTAGGATATTATGTAAATGAAGTTTATTTGTAAGGATTGTAAAATTTATTTTCTACTTTTTTCCATAATTTTATTGAGAAACAAATAGCAATTATTTTTTACTTTTCAAATAAAATGTATTTAAGAGTGTCCCCTTGCTGTTTTTCCTCTTTGCCCCCCTTTCAACTTCCCTATGACCAGGGTTGCCCACCACACTTAACACACAGAGCATCACAGGGCCCTGGGGCCAGGGAAGGTGGTGTGCTGGCTCCTTGACTGTGACTAGAGGGAGAAGAACCCTCAGCAGAGAAAGAGCAACACGGGAAGGCAGCAACACCAGGACAGATGAGACCAGCACTAGTGGGCTGGAGAAGCCTACAGGGCAGCCCTTCAGCCTCTGGCTGGGCCCAAGGAGCCCAGGTGAAAGGTGAGAGAGGCTGGTTGTCAAGCGCAAGAGCAGCAGGGGTGACAGGATGCTCACCAAATACCCATCTTAGTACGGAAGTAAAGCGCTTGGCGTAGGGATGCTGAGGCAGAATCTCAGGTCTATGATTCACAACAGCAGACAACAAGTAACCTAGTGGTTAATCTGATTAATATCAGCAGTTTGGCCGGGGTCCTGGGCCACCTGTTTCCCCTCCTTCTTATCCTCTGTCAGACCTGGCTCTCCTTCCCCATGGAGTCCATCCTCTATGTTCACATGACTGTCGCCTGAGCGGTCCCCTTACTGGTCCCGCCTGGCTGTCATCCACTGTGACCCTAAATTGTCATTGGGAAGGGGACTGAGCTCCACGGAGACAGCAGCCACATGCTTCCAAGGATGCTGCTTACATTGGGTCAACGCGAGCTTTCAAGGGCTTGTGTGCACTTGATCATCTCTTTGGAGTTCTGTCTCCAAGCGTGGTCACATTCTGAATTCCTGGGCTTTAGAGACTCAGTGTATACGTTTGAAGAGAACACACGACCCAGTACACAGCAAGGCAGAAGAAAATGTAAGTAGCCAAGAGAGGTCACCCTTGAAATGACAGTCTGACTGGCTTTGGTGCCCTCTGAGCACAGCACATGTCCAGCCTTGGGTTTGTGGGACTGTCACGGATCCCACAGGACCCGGCCCTAGAGGGCAGATGAGGCAGCCACACCGCATTCACCTTGGTTCCGCTCCAAGATCAAGAGCTCCCATGTCTTTGAGCTTCTGGGACCTCGTGAAAGGGCACGAAGTGGAGAAAATCGTGAGCTGGGAAGCAGAGCAAGACAGGAGGAAGACGAGACCAAGATCCCAGGCCCCCCTGGCAGACACACCTTGATAACATAAAGACCTTCCGTTGGTCCTGCTTTCTAAAAGTTCCACCACTTCCCAATAGCACCACTGTGGGGACCAGGATGTTAACAGATGATTTGGAGGGATGCTTATCCAGACCACGGCAGCTTCCTGCACCATCAGCTGCCATTTGGAATTGTGTAACCCTCACTGTGCTCCTTCTCACAAGGACAGTTCTCCCCTGGGACCATGAGCTCCTTTAGGTGACAGGAGAGTCTTGTAGCACTGAGCACAGCTCTCGCTTATTTGCTCTGCCTGTGGCAAAGTGTAGTGAGGATTCTCTGAGGTGAACTGAAGCATGGTTTTTGAAAAGTCATAATTTGCCCCCCATCTGCCCAAACAGGGCTGCTGCAGGAAGTGGCTGCCCCTCAAGCCTGATCTGCAGACTGATGCTGCTTATCTGTGATGGAATGTAATATAGCCCTGGAGAACAGCAAGAACACTGCAAGGGAAGACATGTCCTTGTAGGCAGCAAGTTTTATTCCTTTGATACTGCATTGGAAATTATTTTTGCAAATGAATACAGTATCTATTGATTACATGCTCCACTGGGGTGGCAGGATACTTATTGAAGAGTTATTTAAAAATAAATTTTTAAGCATTTAGTACAGGGTCTATAGGGTCTCACTACACAGATTGGACTTGTAGTGATCCTCCTGTTTTCAGCCTCCCAAGTGCTGGGATTACAGGCGGGCACCACTGAGCCCAGTCTCAGTCACCATCTCAGCATGCCCCCAGGGTGGGACCTGCATGGCTTGAAGAGTTATGAATTTATGTTTCTTTTCTTTGTGGGAAACTGCAGGTAACATTTCTCTGGTGTAGGCAAGGATAAAAACAGGTCGAAACTGGTGTTGCCTGCAATCCACCACCTCTTCACCTTTGTTCTCAATGCCTGACTATCTCAATCCCTACACTGGGGAGAATGGCATTTGAGGAGAGAAAGATGCTCTAGGAAATTCTGAAGTGACAGGCAGGGTCTCAAGACCCATCTAGGGCAAAGAATGGTCCTTGGGTCACAGTCCATCTGTGCCCTGGCCTCAGAAGTGCCCCGAGGATGTGTGCGGAGCGCAGGTGTCGGGGTCCTGTGGTGCCTGCCTCAGGGAGTCTTGACTGAATTCCTGGATTTCCAGGTTCATCAAAGGTGCCTGGAGTCAAACTTGGCACTGAAGCTGTAGACAGGCAACGAGAACTTGAGAAAAGATCGCCTCAGGTCCTGAATGGGCGCAGATAATCAATGCCGGCAGATGCCAACAGGAGCCCTCACTGGTTGGCAGAACTCAAAATGTATTACCTTTGGGGTCTCCCTGAGTGGCGTGGAAGTGATACCCAGGAATCAGTGGAGCTTAATTTTCCTTGACTCAGCAGAAGTCATTTGGCAGAAAATAATGATAGTTAGCATTTTTCTTACACACAGTCTAAGGACTGAGATTCATTCCTATTGTATTATTTCAGAAAAGACATTTGAATTTTGCTCCAAGACAGTCCTCGTGTTCCAGAGCTGACAACCAGGACATGATCTCCATCTAGTGGTCTCAGTTTGTAACTGCAGTTGCCCATAAACCAGAGCGTTTTCATGTTGTATCTGACCTTTCCCTGAAAAAAGTTGAAAAGAGCAGAAATATACTATACAATATAATGCAGGTGTGAAAAAATGTACAGTTAACAGATAATATAGAGGAGGGCGGAATTTTTCAGGTGAAATAAATGCAGTAACATTGCAATTCTAGGGTCTTTAGTTCCACTAGAAATCAGAAGCTTATATTAATGTTCATACCAGTCAATGCTTACTAGAGAAACAGATTTAATACAAGATATACATATACATAAAAATTTACAAGACCGGCTTACAGTGGCCGCCCATGGAGTCAAACGTGGAAGGGGGTAGAGGAATTGTCTGTGCCCTGGAGACCCGAGTGTCTTAAGAAAATGCCAACTAATGTCTTTGCAAAACTAATGGGGTTGAAATGAAGGCTCTGAAGCTTTGGTGGCATCAGCTAGCTCCACAGCAGAGGTTAACTTCTTTCTTTTTAAAAATGTTATTTGCTTGTTTCTTTGATACAGGGTCTCGCTATGCAGCTCAGACTAGTAGTGATCCTCCTGTCTCAGCTTCCCTATTGCTGGGATTACAGGCCTGTGCCACTGTCCCTGGTTTTAGTGGCCAGCACGCTGTGTCCAGGGCTCTGTACTGGGGATCAAACCCAGGTCCTTGAGCTTGCCAGGCAGGCGCTTAGACCACCGAGCTAATTTCCCAGCCCTGCATAGGGTAATTTCTTTAATGCTGTCATAAAAGTCCCACGTCTTAGACAATAATCCTGAAATGATGAGGATCAGGTAGGTTTTGACAGGGAGAAAGGCTGTAGGGTGTGTGTGTGTGTGTGTGTGTGTGTGTGTGTGTGTGTGTGTGATGGAGACCACGTGAGGCAGCTGTGAGCAGGCTTTAGAATCAAGCAGCTGGATTTTCTAGAAACCTTCCGAGTCTGCCCCAGCTCTCCACTCTGACGGCCACGGTTGAGGCCTGCAGTGGTTGAGACGCCAGGACATCTCTGAAGGCAAGACAGCATGGCAGCTGTGGGTGCTGACTTTCCCTCAGTTTTTTTTAAGTGGTGGAAAAGTATATTTAAGAAAACACAAATGAAGAATGGGAGAGCATCTGGCTCTGCAGAGGGAGTTAGGGCCCTGCACATAGAAAAAGAGGGCAAGGCAAATAAAAGTATCTGCTGTCTTTGGGAAACGGCATGCGCTCTCACGGAACAGTATGCCCCGCCACATTTCTAAGGTGGTATTGCCAGCCTTTGAGGCCAGCTCTCACTACGTGGTGATTTACAGCCTGGAACATCTTTGTTCCATGTTCTCAAGGTCTCGCTCACTTTCCTTCCCTTTTTGCCTCAGCTATTCCCTGAACTTTCCCAGACCCCCTGTTGAGTTAAGGACCCAATAAATACTGACCAGCCCAGAGGAGAGGAGTGTGTGTGTCTTAGCCACGAGAGCCCTGACCTTTCCGGATTCCTAAAGACCATAATACTTTGTCTATTGTATGTTATACTTCACAGTATGCTTGTCTGTAAGATTGGGAGACTGATCAACTCTCTGTCTCTGTCTCTCTGTGTCTCTGTCTCTGTGTCTCTCTGACTCTCTCTCTTCCTCCCTCCCTCTCTCACTCTCCCTCTCTCTGTACGCAAACATGTGCACATGTGTGTATGAAGCTGGTTGGATTAGGAAAGCAGTCCTGGATGGGTAAGGAGAGGTGGTATTGGAATATTTGGGCATTCTGAGAAGCGTGAGAATAACACCAGACTTTGGAAGGGAGTCCCTGAGCCCCAAGCTGTGAAGTAGCTGTTAAAAGTGACTTTCAGAGTCAAATGCCACGACTAAGACCTGCTGAAAACAAGATATTGACATGGCCTTCTCCTTAGCGCAGCTCTCAACATCGAACTCTCAAATGGAAACGCTGTTTTCCTTCAGGGAACCACCAGAGGGTGCTATCACTCAACACTTTTAAGTTCTAAACCCTTTTCTAATTGTATAAAAATGTCCCCCTTTCCACATTAATCTATGAGAATTCATCTCTTTGAGCAATCCCAGACTGAATTTAATTCAACTCCTGATCTGCTGTGGTGGACATGCCCGTTCACAATAGGATCCTTGCTAAGCATATGTTGCATGGGGCGGGTAATTCAACATCTACCTGAGCCCGGGAAATCCATTAAGATGACAGATTCTCTCTCTCTCTCTCTCTCTCTCTCTCTCTCTCTCTCTCTCTCTCTCTCTCTCTCTCTCTCTCTCTCTCTCTCTCTCTCTCTCCCCTTTCTCCCCCCATGTGGGGTACAGGGTCTCACTACTCACTCCACACTTGAAGTCATCCTCCTGTTTTCAGCCTCCCCAGGGCTGGGATTACAGGCATATGCTTCTGGTCTCAGCCTGGGACTGGGGCCTGTGCAGCATGTGGTGTGGGGGATCAAACCCCAGTCCCTGCACTTACCTAAGCATGCCCTTAGTCCACTGAGCTATCTTTCAGACCCTCTTTCTATCTTTCTGCATGTAGTTTCTGTTTTTAGAAAGCCATATATGCAAATGCTTTTAAAGATGTTATGGGAATTTGGAAAGTGGGGGGAATGGAAGATTAAAAGCTCTATAATGTAAAAAAAGTGGAACATGCCTAAATATCTCACATGAAAAAAGCACATACAAATATACCACAGCATATGTGTGTGTGTGTGTGTGCGCGCGCACACACACACACACACACACACACACAGTTTTTAGATTGGTCAGGATGGGGCAGGGACTTTGGCTCACCATAGATGGCCCCACCAGGGCTTAGCAACTGTATCTGCTACATATTTTTGTATTTCTCTGAAAATGAGACCTAATCAAAAAAATAAGCATCGGTGATCGCCATGGTGGTTGCCATTGTCATTTAGAAGATTATATCTCACTAATCTCTTACTCGATGGCTACTCTGTAATGATAAGTCGAGGAAGGAATATATATTATATATCTTTGACTTATAATTGGTTATGTTCAATATCAAGATTTATTAAAAAATAATTTCTACGACTGCCTATTTGGTTTATGTAGCACTAAATAATACTGAACTGTTTTAATAGGTTTTCAAAGTCTTGGCCAGCTCAACTCACTCTTTGTCTAAAGATCACGCAAATAGGGCTAGGGTCAGGAACTATATTGAGATCCTGCCTGTTTCATTTCAACCTTCTTGAAAGTCTCCTGTTCTTCCAGTTTCACTCCCTTCCTGGAGAGGGCGCTCTGTGAATGTGATCCTGCCCACACTGGGAGGGGGCAGGTGAGGATGCGCACTGCGGGGCGGTGCTCCAGGGTGGCTCAGCGTGCCCCTCCAGTCAGGCCTTTTCCTCCCTGCATCTCCTCTCCAGGTCAGGCCCCAGGGAGGCAGCACAGTGAGCACAGTATTTCACGAGTGACCACAATGAAAATGTGTAGTCCACATGCACCCAGGTTTGCTCTTCAGGAAATAAGATCGGAGTGGGGCACACGCTGGCTTTCATCTCCAGCATGGTCTGCATCTGAGGCCCATGCACCCTGGCCTGGATCTGGAGCAATCAGACACATTTTCTGATACAGGGATGTGGGACTTCCTGTGATCTTAAAAATGACAGGCAGCAGTGTCACCTGGAGACATCTCAGCTTCCTCCTCAGAATCAGAACCTATTGTGAAAGGCACACAGGAATGGGCTGCAGCCCTACAGCACTTGTGTTTTGATATAAAACCTCATCCTGCAAGTCTAAGGCCTCCTGGGAGGTTGAGGATTGAGGAAGCAGTTTCAGACTCAGTGAAGTTTCCTGTTTTGCTCAAGCAGGGTGGGCCGATGGCCCTGTGGCCCTCAAGCTGACCTTGCCTTTTGTTTAGATCTGCAAAAACTCTTGCCATCCAGTGCCTGATTGCACTGAATTTCTTTGGCTGCTCCAATTCCAAGATGCTCTGGGAAGAAGTTTGGAGTCCTCCAGTGGGGCTGTGAACTGCTGCCTTGTATTCTCTTCAGATGCCTGCAGATGGGGCCAGGAGGCCTGTGATTCAGCAGCCATGCACAGGATTTCACTGCTTGCAAAACTGAACTCTAGTTTAGTGCAATTGTATGGTAGGAGGACAGGTAGCAATAGAAAGAGCACTGTGGGGAGGTTCAGGGCACATGAGGCCAGAGACCTTGGTCAAGGAGGGGCTTCAGGGTGGGTAAGGAAAAGCACAAGGATGCCTAGAGTGTGGGAAGAGGTGGTGGGAAGAGAGCAGATGGTAGCATGGTGTCCAAGAGCACAAGCTTTTGTCTGACTGCTCGCATCATTGTAGCTGCTTATTAACCGTGTCACCATAGTTAATCCACATGTCCTGGCCCTCATACCGTCGGTACAATGCCTTCCTGACTGCTTTGTGCAGGGCTACTTCCACATGTCACGACCTACCTTGCCTGTCCAACTGTCCTCCCTTCCTTGCCTCTGACACCACAGTAGTCCCCAGTGACTGGTGGAAAGTGATGTGTAAAAACATCTGGTTCTCTAGCCTGTTACAGAATAAATCTGAGTCAAGTAACCTACACTGGTTCCAGAGTGTCATTGGCAGGAATAAGCTCTCACTGCAGTGACAGTAACTGGGACTACCTGTCAGCTTCCCTCCCTCAGCTGTCTCCCTTCCCATTTCCCTAAGCAGTGCTTGCAAATGCCGTTGTCCACACAGTAACCTTCCCCTGGAAGCCTAGTCTCAAGGTCTTCTTTGGGAAAGCCCAAGCAACTGCAAGAACTTACTTACCTGCTAGGGTGGGTTGGAGGAGTCATGGGGTCAGGGCTGAGAGCTGAGCTCGGCATGTGATAAGCACTCAGTAAGTGACTGCCAATGTGGTCAATAACGGTGCACTGATCTTGGATACAGGGAACTTGATTGCAATCTGGTTTTACAGCACACATCTATGGGATCAAGTAAATCATTTAGCCTTGCTGAGCATCAGTTTTGTCCTTTCCAGAGCTGTTCTGAAAATGAAATAGGAGAACTTTGTAAATGTCAAAAACTGAGTCTGATGAGGTCTTCCTTATGAGGACACTGGGACTTTAGATGGGCAGGTTTTCAACTCTCATCATAGAAAATAATTTTGGAATGTGTTAGTGAGAGCTGTAGCCAGATTTATTAGACAGAGTAAAACAGTGCATAGAGAAAAGTAGAGTAAGATGTGTAGTGGCCTATGTTGAGGTATTTTTTTTTTCTTTTTCCTGTTTTTTGTTTTAATGCTTGTGGAGACAACTTACAGGTTTCTAGAAAATTAGACTGTCTGCACGTATTTGTTCCATGATTACTCCTTTAACATGAACATTGATTCTAGAATTCCTTTAAGTGTATTACTAGAACTTTCCCCTCTAAATACGGACACTATGAATTGGAAAAGTTTATTCTTTTACCCTTTATTGTAGGTATAAGATTTTAAGTATAATTATGAGTCTATGGATTGAATACTTCCCCCCCTTTTTTTTTTTGAAATATGGTGCGGTTTTTTTCACATAAAAGTGTTCCATGCTGGGTTTTTTTTCCATAATTTTATTGAGAAACAAATAGCAATGAGACAGTTTCAAATCAAATTGGTAGGACAGTTTCAATAAGTAACACATTGCATACTCTCTTCCTAGTGGTTAATTGCTGTACAAGATGCAGACATAATATCCTATTTACAAACACCATTAGAACAAATCCCTCTATTCATTAAGAGAATGTAACTATATATCTATCCTAACCACTTTGAATA
>NW_004524869.1:978716-993788 GCF_000260255.1 Octodon degus | reverse complement strand
ATTATTATTAATAATTATTATTATTATTACTAAACATATCAGAAGTCTAATTCCTTCTCTCTCACCATGAGCAGGAAAGGCAATTTTGAAAGTGGTGTTATAGGAAAGCCCAGTGGAATGTGGGTAGGTGGCAGTTCCTAGACAAGTAATGGAATTTGAGGAAAGCCCAAGGATAGAAGCAAAAGAATGATAGGAACAGTGCCTTAAAAATAGGCAGAAAAATCTTTATTTCTTTGCTTGATTTAGGGGCATGAAATTATATGAGTTTTCTGACTTCAAATGAACATAAATCACAGGAACCTCAGTAGTGACAAAGAAGTAATCTGTCTTGACTTCTTGTTTCTAAAGGTGGGCTCACTGGAGTCTTATAAAACCCTTTGGAAGAGCAAGGATGCTTAAACACCACTGAGGTTGCATTTCCCGCTGTCTTTTTTAAAAAAAAATGTATTTTAGTACAGGGTCTACAGGGTCTCACTACATAGATCAGACTTATAGTGATCCTCCTGTTTACAGTCTCCCAAGTGCTGGGATTACAGGCGTGCACCACCAAGCTCAGTCTCAATCAGCGGCTCAGTGTACCCTGGGGGCGGGGTCTGCACAGCATGCTGGGGGACTGAACCCTTGTCTGCTGCACCTAAGCAGGCTCTTTAATCCACTGAGCTATCTGGCTGGCCCTCCCACCACCTTTAAAACAAATAAAATAATATCAAATTTCACTTTGGCATTGAGGGACTAAACTCATACCTGAAATATTAACAACAACACATACCCCTAGTTTTTATGGGATCTGAATGGAAGGGATGGCATCTAGCATAATCTCTATTCACCTTAGAATTAGGAGTGACTTGGGGATAATTCATCTTAGTTTGACCCCTGCCTGAAGTGTTCAGAGAAAAGACACCCAGGCTGGGCCACCTTCCCTCTTGGCCTTGCCTAGATTGCCCCATCCCTCACTCCTTTCCCTGCCCCAGTAAAACTTCACAAATATGTAGGAGATAAGGATGAAGCATGACCAATTAAAGGAATTAAGAGCCAAACCATATGACCATGCATAGCTATAAGTCCCTCTGCCTGAGCTGTGAACTCACCATATAGGGTATGGAGGGGCACCACATTCCTGCCCAATAGCCATTGCAACAAAGAACCTATATAAGCTAGTAGGGAGTAAGGAATTGGGCCTGTGTGTACTTCCAACCTTGGGGGCGCACACAGGATGCTGGCTCATTAATAAAGGCTCTGTTATGCCTGTATTTTGTCTTCCATGGACAATAAATCCAATGCTGGCCATTACATGAAGACTGCGAAACAGAGGTCTCTCTTAAGAAAAATACAAGGCTATGAATACATGATTTTTAATGGAACTGATTATTCATAGTGAGAATAGAAGTCATAGTAAGTTATACAATTTTAAATTCAGACTATAAGAGTGTCCAATAGCTGTCAGAATGAATGGCCATAAATTTGATGGCTTAAACCAACAGATATGATTAAGTTCTGGAGACCAGGAGTCCAAAATGGAACTGATGGTGGGGCTACACTATTTCAGAAAGCTCTAGGAGAAAGACTCCTTCTTCTTCAGCTTCTGGCAGCTTCTCCATGTGACTTAGCTTCTTTGCCTGTGGCTGCATCATTCCAAGTCTGCCTCCATCAGCACACTGACAGCTCTTCTCTGTCTCCTTGAGTGTCTCTTATACAGACATCTGTTATAGGATTTAGGACACATCTGAGTAACCTGGGATAATCTGATCCTTTACTTAATTCATCTTTTTCCAGATAATATTCATAGTTTCCAAGGATTATGACTTAGATATATATTTATGACCTATAGGCCATTGTTCAACCATCTACACTGACAAATACCACAAACATCACAAATATCAGGAAAATAACATTTTTTTTTAAATTAAATAGCTGTTTGACACTCCTCTGGATATTTTTTCCTATCATTTTTGGCGACATACTCTAATTGCATTTCCATATGACAATAATTTTGTAATTTCATTTTCTTCAGAAGGAGTTGGAAGAAATTCAATCTCTAGTCTTCTGTGATGGATTTAAGTATGAATATTATGGTTGAAAGTTGTGCTGCACAAGATATGCAATTCCATAGATTTACTGTTTGTAAATTTGAAGATTTAACCAAGATACGTCTGCTTGTAAATAGCTACAGGCCTGTATCCAACAAACATGGGAATTCTGATACATTTTGTATGTAATTCATGTTCAAGAAGGAAAAAACAGTAAGAAGCAGTATTACTTTTCTGTAGCGACAGTACAGCAAATAGCCATAAACTGGGTGGCTCAGCCTAGCAGCAACTTATTGACAGTATAGTTCTAGAGACCAGTAGAGCACAGTCCAGACACCAGCAGGGCCACACTCTGAGGCTCCAGCTAGAATCTTTCCACACCTCCTCAGGCCCTGGCGCTGCCCCGATCCTCAGCATTCTGTGGCTTCCAACTCATTGATGTCTGGGCTCTGTGATCTCTCACAGTTCCGTGTTGATGTGTCTCTCCTCTCATAGTGTCACCACTAGTCATTGGATTAGAACCAACCTGCTGTAGTGTGACTTTATCTTAATTTATAACTTGATACATCTTCAATGGCCCACTTTCCAAATAAAGTCACATTCACCAATACTGGAGTTGGCTATAACTTGCTGAAGTTCATGACCCTTCTTTTGGATTAAGCTCCCGCAGTAGGTTCCAACAGACCAAATGAGATCAGAGTCACTCTTACTAACACTGTGTAATCAAATTGAAAATTTAAAAAATAGGAAAAGTTCCCAAACAAATCAGTTTTTAAAACACAAAATTCATAGCAAGCTGTCAAAAGAGACTGTGTCAGCTTGAAGCAGCCTGATAATGAACTCTCTTCTTCTTTAACCCACGCAAAGAAAGTAACCTGCAGGAACCCATTACCTTGTTGCACCATGTACTTTCTTTGTTTTTGCTCAAACTGCCTTAAAAAACATCCATTTATTTTGTAGACTGGAGCTGCCTGACTCATGAATTGCTAAGAACCTACATCATCTTTACAGTCTAATTTCTTGAAATTTTGTTCTTTTTTGCCATAATTTTATTGACAAACAAATAGCAATGAGACAATTTCAAATCAAATCAGTAGGATAGTTTCAATAATTAACACAATGCATACATTCTTCTTAGTGGTTAATTGCTGTACAAGATGCGGGCTTGATATACTATTTACAAACACCATTAAAACAAATCATTCTATTCATTAAGAGAATGTAACTATATATCTATCCTAACCACTTTGAATACACAGATACAAAATGGACATTCATCTGTACTCTTTTTTTTGTTAAGTTCCATTATTTGAATATTATAGGTGTGTAAACTCAGCAAAATATTCTAAAAGAGTCCAGTAGCCCATAATAGTATTGGGTCTTCTACTTCACTGGCAATGTCAGAAATTGTAGACCTGAGTCCCCCATAGCTCAACACAACAGCATGGTTTTATTTCTTATATTTCGTTTTTATACTTTTCTTCTGCATGGTTAAGACCAAGGTAAAGCAGGACCTATGCAACAAGAGTTGTAGCTTTTGGGTCTGATAAGGTCAGTGAAATCCCTTCAGGATTTATCCTGAGATCCTGTATCTCAGATTGTAGAACCTTTGTCAGTGTCAGCCATGTGGATGAGTCATGGCCATTGCTTGGCCAATGTGCTCTCTGTGAAAGCCTGAGAGAATGTTTTCTCTCCATGTGACTCTCCTTAGGCACACTCTACATCATCGATCACTTTCCACTTTGGCCCCATAATCTTGATCAGAAAATTTGGGACACTACCGAGGTACATGACGTTACAGTACAAGTTCTCATATGTCCTGAGTCTTAATTGACCTTAGAAGGCTAGGGCCAAAATGTTGGCTTTCCTTGTAGCCCTCCTTTTCCTCTAATTTTGGTCTGCGAAATTTTGTTCTTTTGGCATCTACCTTTGTAGATCAAATCCATTTATAATTATATATTATATTTTTCTCAGTAAATACCAGGAAAAGCCTCGACATCTGGTGATGCATGAGAGAAAACATAATCTTTAGATATCAGTTTTTTTGTTTTGTTTTTTTCTTTGGCGGAACCAGGGATTGAATTTAGGCCCTTGCGCTTGCCAGGGAAGCACTTATTCCACTGAGCCATCTCCCCGGCTCAGTTCTACTCATCTGATGACTGAGCTATTTTCCCACAAGTCCACTCTCTCAGTTCTGGATGTTTCAAGTCTGACTTATTATGGGAGTCGTACTTTCTGGAAGGATAGGAATGCATAATAAAATTCACAAACCCCAAATGAAAGTTAGAGAGAAGGAGGAAATAAGCCGATGTTATAGAAATGAATGCCCTGGGTGGACTAAGTCTGCCTCTCTATGGAGAAGAGTGGGCCCTTCATTCCTAAACTTGTAGAGACACACAACCAGCTTCTTAACTTGCTACTTATTTCATTGTACAATGCTTTCAGTGTGAAAGTTCTCCATAACCTTATAGCATCCCACCTTCATGTTTTAAGGATCTGACAACAGACAATAACTACTCAGTATGCTTGCTCTTAGATCCCCCATCTGCCAAGAAGGGCCCAGCCAGACAGCCTGGCCTTTGAGCCTGGGTTTCTCTGGTTGCTGGAACCCAGCTACAGAATGACCTCATTTGCATTGCTATTCAGAAGCAAATGAACCAGCTCAATGGAAAGTCTTTCATTTTTAACAAGTAAATCAGTATGTGGCATTTTTCTTTTCCTTACTCTGCAGGATAAAATGAGACTTGCAGATGTTCCTCTAATAGTGAGAGAATAAGATTCACAGATTGGCTGCTCAGAGTGGCTTGGCTGCACGACCAGGCCAGCCAGTTGCCATGTGGCTTGTGGTCAAGCCGGATCTAGCAGCTGCACTGTGCATTTGGGAGCTGACTTCATAGCTTCAGTCAGGGCTGAAAAGCCATTTCTAAGCAGCCTTCCCTCTCAAGCTGCAAGGGTTGTCTCCCCAATAAGAAATTCTCAAATGAAGGGCCATTGCCTGCCTTCAAATAAAATTGTGGGGACCTCAGCTTCCTCTGATTCTCACAAGCGGCTATGGAGGAAGGCTTGTCCGTGGGAGTCACTGAGCTAGGTTCAGAGAGAGCGCGGGGTAGGACTGCTTGCTGTAGGGACTTAACTTGGGCCAAGGAGAAGAAGCAGTTTGTTATACCAACTTTGGCCCTTGTAGACTCTGGGGCTGGAGGTCACTGAACAAATAGTGACAGACAGATGGACAGTGCTTGTATTTTCTGGCAGCTTCGTTTTATCAAATTATGTACTGTGAGAGAAACCTTTAGCAAACTGATCAGCTGCTTCCTATTTTTTTTTAATGTATTTAGGACAGGATCTACAGGGTCTACAGGTCTCACTACACAGATTGGACTTGTAGTGATCCTCCTGTTTTCAGCCTCACAAGCACTGGGATTACAGGCACACACCACCATGACCAGTCTCAGTTGCTCTTTCATCTCGCCCCGGGAGCAGGACCAGCACAGCACACTGGGGATCGAAACTGGGCCACTGCACTCTGCCTAAACAGGTGCTTTAGTCCACTCAGTTATCTGGCTGGCCCTCGCTTCCTGTTTTCATAATGATGCGGGCAGATTAACCCCTGGTTCCAAGTCTCATGTAAGCCAGAAGTTCCACCCAATAACCACAAATAATATTCTAGGAGGGTAGTTCCCATATTCAAATGTTAGAAAGAATATAAGAAAATCAGTTTGCAGATAATGATCAGATCTTTACCCACAAAAACTTTCTCTTCTTGTAATACTGGTGGTACTGATGGCTACATGCCCTTTCAGAGACTTAGTCTACCCTTTTCCTATTCCATGCTAACGTCGCCTTCATCTAATTGTCAAAGGGTTGAGTTCAGCCACACGCCAGTATCCTACAGGTGGGTATCAGACAAACCCAATGCCAATAATCCACAGCTTATCCTTATTATCACCAGAAGTAGTAAGGTGATTTTATTCACTAAAATACAAAGAGTGAAACAAAAGTATGAAAGTGACTACAGCATCACCTTGATTAGTTTAAAATGAATATGCACATACATTTGCATATGTAAAAGTATTTATAAATGTACATTACCATGGTGAATATCAATCTCTTAACTAAAGTATAAACTCCTTGAGAGTGGGAACAAAGTTATGTGGAATCTGGAAAATGGGCAAAACATTCTAAGCAAATAAAGCAATGAAGAATTTCTAGACACAAAATGTTTTCTATCTTCATTTGTTTACCCTCGTTGGCTGTAAATGTTTTTTTTTCTTTAAAAAAAACTCTTGGTCTTTACTTCAATATGAATGGATGATGCATTGCTTTGGAAGTACTTTGGATCTTATTATTTAGCTTATCACTGACCAAGAGTCCCAGCTGTGTGCTACCCTCAGGTTCCCATTCCCACAGAGATTACTTAGTCCACAGGCTGCTCCTGGCCTATGGCTGAGCATGGCAGAAAGATGAAGTAGGCACTTTTCTGGGTTGCTAAATTGATTTAAAGATTCCTCATCAATCTTGGCAAACCTCCATAGAAATTTACTGCAGTCTCAAACTCTTCCACTTAACCTTCCTTTTCTGCTTCTTTCAATGGCAGAGAAAGTTTTCTATTTTGCTGCTAAGATGAAGTGTGTAGAAGGTTCAAACTAAAAAGAGGAAACTGGAAGAAAGGGCTAGCTGGTGGGCTAGGTAACCAGGGTGGAACAAGTCCTGTGGGCTCCTCGGGCCGAGAGGCACAGGACCCTCGACATATCACATGCCCTGGAGAGGACATATGTTATCTGTGATCTTTAGCATAAACCTTTTCCTGAAAATTGAGTTGTCGTCCTTGAAAAACACTGTAATTTTGTGACTTTGAAAAAATTTCAATATAGAGACATACATACACTCATTCATTACATAAATGCTTTTTTAATGTAGCATTTAAAGTTATATCCCTAAAAGTGCTTATCAATGTTTATACATACAGGTCCGATTTATTTCACTTATTAGTATGGCTTCTAGTTGCATTCATTTACTTATGAAAGCTTTGAGTTTATTCATTTATTTATTTGTTTATTTATTTATTTATTGGTACTTGGGATCAAACTCAAGACCTTATACTTGCCAGGCAGGCACTTATGCTGCTGAACTATCTCATGGGCCCGAGTTTATCTTTCTTATAGCTGAATAATACTCCATTGTATAAAAATGCTACAGCTTGGCTATCCATTCCTATTGATACAGGGGAACAAAACTCCCAACCTGAAAGATAACTGGGCCAAGTTTGTGGTCTCTAAAACTGAAGAATGAATTTTAGGAACAACAGAGGTTAAGATCAAAGTATATTTATTGGGGGAAAGAAAGCTCCCCTCTGAGAGAGGGACAGCAGCCAGGCCTGACTGGGTTGTCCACGAAGCTGTCTCTTCCAGGGATTTTTACAGAGCAAAACATGTGGTGAGGCGGGCCTAAGGTAGAGAATATGGGAGCTTACTTAGGTTGGTATAAGGTGGAACAAAACTATAATCAGCCACTAAGATTACAAACACCATTGCTCAGGTAAAATTGATTAAATTTAGGACCAAATGGGAAAGCCAGTCATGTAGCAAATGGGCATGAATACAGAGAGGGAGTTTTTCCTGAAGGGGGTTGGTTCAGTGACTCTCTCTGGCTTCCAGGTGATCGATACCTATTTAGAGTATCAATCCCTGATGCCCATCCCTATGGAAGTATGTGACTGTACTTGTTTACTCTTTTGTCCTGAGGTCTGGTTCACAGGTCTGTCTTTCCCAAAGTTGCAAAGTCATTATGCCTTCCATATTATCTCCTGGAGGGCCTGGCCCTGTCTGACTGCCTATAATATACTATTTCTATCTAACTCACCTGCCTGCAACACTATTACTTTGTTTCATGAAATTCTGTGTCATTTCTGTTTTCTTTTATTGTTGTTATTTTTTAGAATTCAGTAAAAGTGTTTCTCATTGTCAGTGGTTATATAATGTTCTATTGACTGGCTGGTTACTGTGTCAACTGAGGGTCTTACATCCACCTACTTTCCTTGGCATGTTGCCTCCTCCATTTCTGAGCCAGATGGTGAGACAAGTCCTTCTCATACAGCCAATCTGTCTAACCTCTGTATGCCTATGTCTGCCTGCTGCCAACTTTAAAGTGTTTCTTCAGGAGAGTCAACTACAAAATTCCTTCCTATTTTGATTAGTGAATATTCTGAATCTTTTGCTCTTCCTAATATCCTTAGAGCATATAGAGAAAAGAGTGATAATCATTTGCATCTTAGCACACAATGGTAAGCACATGGCTTGGGTGAGATTTGGAGAATAAAGGAACCTGCTAACTGTGTTTAATGTTGAGCGTAAAAGCTGGTGCCCTGTTGTCAAGGGAACAAACACATTTCCTCTCACGAAGACAGACGTGCAGGATCTGTTGGCTGAGGGAGACATGCCGTTGCAAAACATTTCAGGGGATATGAGAAATGTGGCAAGTGTGACAGACACAAACCCTTTGAGAAGATGAGTGTGTCTTTGTTGACTTCGGTGTCCTCCGTGCCTAGAGAGTGCCTGGTATAGTGAGGTGCCAAGTCAGTATT
Organism: Octodon degus; assembly: GCF_000260255.1. Taxonomy (NCBI): domain Eukaryota; kingdom Metazoa; phylum Chordata; class Mammalia; order Rodentia; family Octodontidae; genus Octodon; species Octodon degus. The sequence goes on along the minus strand of NW_004524869.1, from coordinate 985,181 downwards.
TATTCATTGAACTGGGCAAATACACGGAGGCAGTACAAGGCAACATGGTTGGTCATCAGCATCAGGAGAGCCACAGGTGGGACAAAGGCGCTGATCCCTGGGGCTGACATGCAAGCAGATCAGCAGGTCAGGGCACAGGTCCCTTGAAAGGGAAGTCCCTAGAGGCAATGACGCAGGTGAGAAGGCTTCTTTGGGGTGTTCTTGCGGCCAGGTTGTAGTCTCCATGTGTGGGCAGCCCCAGTCTCCTGTTGCTGTGGTGGTACTTTCCATTTAAATTGGTAGTCTAACAAAACAGATTATCTTCCATAATATAGGTAGTCTCATCCATCACCTGAATGCTTAACAATAAAAAGGCTGCCTTGGCTCTGGGAAGAAGAAATTCTGTTTGTACTCGAACTACAATAGCGATGTTTCCCTGAGGTTTTAATGTTTTCACTGCGTTTATAGTTTTCCTGGGTTTTCCTTCTGCCCTGCAAATTTCAGACTCATCAGCTCATACAAATATAAAACAATTCTTTAAAACAAAATAAATATTTCTCTCTCTCGCTCCTTCCCCTGATTAATAAGTATACAACCAGAACCCCTTGACACTGTAGAGAATTACTCTCCTCTGAGAAGAGAGAATGAGATCGTGGAGCAGATTTAAGAGGCCAGAGCCCCACAGTGGTGATGGTAATAGAACCAGCAAGTGCACATTTGAAAACATTGGGCATTTATTTGTTGAGCACTTGCTATCTATCAAGCTTTAATGCCTACAAGTCCATCAAATGTAACACTTTCTTCTGGTTTAAAAAAAATCTCCTTTCCATGTTGGACGTGATGCTCAGTGGTAGAATACTTACTTAGCATGTGCACAGCTAGAGTTTGATACCTAACACTGCAAGAAAAGAAATCTCCCTATTCATTCTTTTTTAAAGTTGAAACCATCAGAAAAAAAAGTTGTAACCCTCAGGGTTGGGGAGATAGCTCAGAGGTATAAGCACTTAGCTGGCAAGCACAAGGGCCCAGGTTCGTTCCCTGGGCCCACATACTGTGCTGGGCACTGGAACCGGGTGTACTGCTATAATTCCAGCACTCAGGAGGTTGAGACAGGAGAATCACTGAGTTTGAGACCAGCTTGGGGGCTACAAAAGTGAGTGTAAAGGCCAGTCGGAATTGCATAGTGAGACCCTTTCTCAATATATATATATATATATCAGGGAAGGTTAACATCCCATCCCTGATCTATCAACAAACACAGTGGTTTTCTCCATGTTACACTTAGTGGGAAAGAGATAAGAAGGAGACTCTAAAGTAATAGAAAGGCCCACAAAGGACCGCATAAACATAGAGCTGGAAAGTGGTTCCATTAAGTTACAAAATATTTACCTGAGAGGCTCTGGTGGGCAAGCTAGTGTGAGGAGTCACATTGCACTCACTGATCATATCTTTAGGATGGTGTTATTTCAATGACATGAAGACTGTTCAGATTTCATGCTGAGGAAGGCGGTCACTTCCCATTGTAGAATAACTGGCCTCAGAGTCCTGCCTTATTCTGCTGAATTGAAGTTTATGGAGGAACTCAAGCCTAGAGATTGTGTAGTAGACTTAGTATGAATTAATCAGGGGTGTTCTGACCTAAGGTGTGCTCTAAGCTGTTCATGGGCCATAGGTATTTCTATGATCTAAATTGTGTTCTCTACCTCGAAGTCATAAGGTAAAAGGCTAATATTTGAGATGTTTAAAGAGTTGTCATGGGGGCTGGTGAGATGGCTCGGTGGTCTGAAGCACCTACTTGGAACAGGCTTGGCAAAGCACGGGGACCGCGGTTCAATCCCCCAGCACCACATGCCGGCTGGCCCAGCCCCCTGGTGGGCTGAGCTGGCCACACACACACGCATGCGCACACACACACACACACACACACACACACACACAAATAAATAAACAAAATTAAAAAAAAATAAAGAGTTGTTATGAAAGCCTAATGCCTGACATGTTATTAGAAGCTGGTACCTTTGGGAGGTCATTAAGGAATGAAAATAGAGTTCTTATGAATGAGACTGGTGGCTATTGTCACTTGAACCTAACTGTCCCACCAAAGGCTATGTGTTTTGGTTTGTGTCTAGGTGTCACCCCAAAGCCTTATGCAGTCATTGGGGAAGGTTCTGGAGTTTGTAATTAATTCAGGATCCAATCCTGGGATTATGGCTGTGAGTGCTCCACCCACCCTGGGCTGGATAGCTTGAATATAATATAAGGAGTGGGGAGAGGCTTGCTCGCCGCCACAGCCACTGTTGCTCTCTGCTCTTTACTTCCACCATGAACACCTGCCCTCTGCCACATGCCCCTCTGCCTCAGAGCCAGCTGAGTATGAACTGAAACCTCCACTAACTTGTGAGCTAAATAAACCTTTCCTTCCTTGATTCTGGGTGTTGCGTATTTTGTCCCAGCAATGAGAGAAAAATAATGGAGACACCATACGTTAGAGTCTTTGTTTCTAACTGATGACACTGTTTTCAGGTGGTAGAACCTTTAGGAGGTGAGGCCTGGTGGGAGGAACTTAGGTGACTGGATGCATGCCCTTGATGTGGTGCTGGGACCCTGTCCTGTTCTCTTTTACTCTTTGCTTCCTTGCTGCCATGGAGTGAGTAGCTGTGTCTCTCCTGATACTTCCTGCTATTATGTCCTCCTTCACCTTGGGCCTAAAGAAATGGGGCCACCTGTCCATGAAATGAAGTCCCTGAAACTGTGAATTAAATCTTTTTTCTTTTCAATTTGCTTTTTCTCATTTTTACAGAGTGAGAGAAAGCTGACTAACAAAATCGGTACTGAGATTGGGATCATTCATTGAACTACATCAGATGACATGGTTCAGAAGTTTCTGGAATTGGCTTATGGGAAGAGTTTGGAAAAGTTCAGAGAAGCAGACCAGAGAAAGCTTAGGACATTCTGTTGTGGAACCAGGGCTCAAACTCGGGACTTCGCACTTGCCAGGCAGGTACTTATACTGCTAAGCTATCTCCCTGGTCCCTGCTTAGGACATTTTGAGTGCAACTTGATGACAATAACATAAAAAATTCTCCTGAATAAAATTAACCATAGAAGTGCAGAATTTTTACATACAAAACTCCCAAACATTATAGAAAGAAATTAGCAGGAGTAATATAAGAAGCAAGCACTCAGGTGTCCAGGAAGTGAAAAGTGTAGTATTGTTAAGCTGACGGTGCTTCCCAGTTCAATGCACACATTCTGCAAAAACCCCTGTCAAAATACAAGCTGTTCTTTTTGCAAAAATCGATGTTAATTTTGAAATATGTATATAAATTCAAGGGAATCCAAATAGCCAGAGCAACACTGAAAAAGAACAAAGCTGTTGAACTAACACATCCTAATTTCAAGCTTATCACACAGCTACAGTAATGAAGCATAAATTTAGATATATAGGTCAGTGGAACAGAATTAGGAGCCCCAAAATAAACTGCTCATTTCAGCAGCACATACACTAAACTATAATAAATTAGTGGTCAGCTGCTATTCATGAAGGATGCTGTGACAGTTAATTTTGATCTTCAACTTGATTGGCTTACAAAATGAGATCAGTAACACACATTTCTGGATGTGTCTGGGTAGGTTACAGAGGTGTGACTGAATTCAGTCTCTAAGCCCTCCTTCCCCAGGACTTCTTCTGCGTTTCTGCTTTCTGATGTCATGAGTCGAGCAGCTTCCTTGCCCATGACTTTCTGCTTTGATATTTTTTGCTTTGGGACCAGTCAACCATGGACTGCAACCTCCGAAACCATTACTCAAGTAAAACTTTTCCTCCTTTCTATTGTGTCCTATATTTTGTTCTAACAGTGAAACAGCTCAATGATCGCGAAAATAATTATAGGAACTGAGCTGCTGCTATGTCTATGCCTGACATATGAAACGTGGTTCATAAACCTTTAGATCTAAGGCAGGAGATTGAAAAAGCTTGGAGATGCATGATATAGAAGCCATAGACTACTGTAAGCATATATTGATGGATGAGTCCAGCTGGGACTCAAAAGATCAGAATGCTAAGAGGAATACAGAGAATGAAGATTGTGCTCATGTTATTTCTCATGTTAATGAGGCCCCTATGGAGAATTGAGCTAGAAATCATGTGAGACACATTCTGACAAAAAATAATTGTCTCCAGTTTGTCCATATTCTAAAATTTTGCATTAGGCTAAGTTTAAGGATGAGGGACTAATTGACTTGACAGAGGAAATTTTGAGGCAAGCCAACATTCAAGTTGTAACACACATACTCCTGTCTGTTTTTATTGGATTTATAGTGAGAATCAGAGTGCAAATATGGGGGAAACTTATAGTGTGACCCCTCCACAAGCTTATAAAGTTTCAGCCAAGGAGGCTATTATTGCTAAAGAGTTTAGTGCTATTAAAAAGAATCCAAGTATTTTGTACTAGGGCAATAGTAAAGATGCCTAAAGGCATCTCAGAAATCACAGGCTCAGGTGGCTCCATAGTGCAATGGATAGCACATTGGACTTTAAGAAATCACACCCTCAAGGGTGTAAAAGTATAAGCTAGTTTCAAAGATTCCTTTAAGAGGTGAGCCCTAGAGTGCATCCTTCACACAATGCTGCCTAAGGAAGTGTTTCTCGAAGATTTGTTTCCCGTGTTTAGCTGTCCTGGCACTCAGAGACCACTGCAAGCATGGTCCAAGGGGGCTCTGAGTACTATTCAACCTTATGAAGACCTCAGTGCTGCTTACATGATACTGGTTTTGTAGGCACATATGTTGCAAGAGTTGTGAAGGTAGTGAAGGTTCCCACCAAGATTTCAAAATAATTCCAGGACATCAGGAAGTACGTGGCAATAGTGGAACCCTTGCAAGCATTCCTTGAAAAAGGGTGCAGGAGACAGTGAAAATGAGGCTGAAGTCTCAGTGGAGATTCCAGAAGCTAGAGATGACACGAACATAGAACACTGGCTGGGCAGGCCATAGGCGGCAAGCAGGCCCAGCCCAAGAACATGGCTATGTGGGATGCAGGCAGTAAGCCTGAAGGGTCAGGCTGTCTGCATCAAGTAAGAACAAATTTATTTATTTATTTATTTATTTTTTTGGTGGAACTGGGGATTGAACTCAGGCCCTTGAGCTTGCCAGGGAAGCGCTTATTCCACTGAGCCATCTCCCTGGCCCATGGCTGTCTGCATCAAGACTGTAAACCCTTGATGACTTACATCCCAATGCCATCCCATGGATGCTGGTTTTAATTTTTGTGCTGTTGAGTTTTAGTCCCAATGTATTCCAACCCTCCTTGCTATTTTCCTCTACCTCCCCTTTGGAACAGGAATGTTGACCCCAGGGCATTGTATCTCAGAAGGATGGAACTTGCTTCTTTATTTTTATAGGGGCTCACAGCTTAGAGTTTCAGAAAAGACTTTGGACTTGGAGTTTTGAGCAATGTTAGAACTCCTGACACTTGCTGGGCTCTGGGAGATGAACAAAATGCACTTGGATGAGCTTGAGCCTTTGAGCCAGGGACAGAATATTGCCATTTGAGTCTTACATGTTCCCCGAAGGCTATGTGTTGATGTCTTAGTCCCTAACTGATAGTACAGTTGGAAGGTGGTGAAAATATCAGGAGGTGGGGTCTAGTGGAAGAAAGTTATGTCACTGCAACCTTCCCTTGAGAGGATGCTGTGTGTTCATCTGCCTGCCTACCCGCCTCCCTGCCTGTCTGTTTCTACTTTTTCTCTCTTTTCTGGCTGGGCTACCCTTCTTTTCTGCCATGAGGCTCTGCCCTGAAACAGGCTCCAAATGATAGCATCATTCACACAGTGGCTCTATAAAAGAGACCCCAAAGAGGTTTCTTGACCCTTTCATCATATGGGGATATAAAGACAAAGGGCTCTTTATGAAGCAGAAGCAGGCTTCCACAGACATTGATTCTGCTGGCACTTTGATTGTGGATTCCTTAGATACTAGAATATAAAAAGTACATAATTATTATTTAAGCCATCCAGGCCTTGGCAGTTTGTTCTAGTAGTCCCAACCGACTAAAAATGAGGGTATTAGTGTGGCCTCCTTATAGTGAAACTTGGCATGACAACTGCATTTTTCTCACTGCTCTCTTATGTCAAGTTCTAACTTTCACCCTTAACTCTTCATGTGGCTCTGAATCTTCGCTCTTCCTCTCACCCATGAGACAGTGGATGGGAAGTAGTATAATTTTGGTCAGTTTGCATTTTCAGTGCCTGACACTTTGGTTCCAATAGTGGGGAAATCTCACTGGATACTTCTGTGGCCATCTTGCTCAGGCATAACCCTTCATTTATTTGTTCAGTCATTTAAAATATAACCAGTACAATTTGGCTTTGTACTGAGCAGAATATAGATTATAGGGATGCAGAATGTTGTTCCCGACTCACAGTAGTAAATGGGGTGGAGAGAGAGAGAGAGAGAGAGAGAGAGAGAGAGAGAGAGAGAGAGAGA
>NW_004524869.1:928843-978616 GCF_000260255.1 Octodon degus | reverse complement strand
GGAGGAGAAGGAGGAGAAGGAGAAGGAGAAGGAGAAGAAGAAGAAGAAGAATGAGGAGGAGGAGGAGGAGGAGGAGGAGGAGAAAAAGAAGAAGAAAGAAAGCATATTAGCATTATTATGGATAGAACTGTGATCAGACAGGGAAAGAAAGTGAATTGTGGTCATCTTCCAACCCAAAGAGTATGGAAGAAGACTCCTCAGTATGCCTCGTGGGGTCTCTTCTCATGATTGCTGGTCAAAATAAACACAGCAGTTAAATGGATCTCATGAATACAGCATATTAGGCAATTCTGCAACCTGACACATTGTCTAAGCCTTTGAACTGCACAAACTCCTAGAGAAAGGGAAAGAGATCAGGTTTGCGTGCCTAGTGAGGTTTCCACCTTCTTCTTGCTCCAGTATGTACTGAGAGCCAGAAAAGCCTCTCTCTCTTTTTATTTTTAATGTATTTAGTACAAGGTCCACAGGGTTTCACTGCACAGATCAGACTTGTAAAGATCCTCCTGCTTTCAGCCTCCCAAATGCTGGCATTACAGGTGTGCTCCACCATGCCCAGTCAGTCTGTCTCAGTGTGCTCTGGGGGCGGGGCTGGCAAGCAAGTCTGGGATTGAACCCCAGTCCCTGTGCCTGCCCAAGCTGGCACTTTAGTCCACTGAGCTATCTGGCCAGCCCTCAAGCCTCTCTTGATATTCCATCAGAGTCTTGTTCTGTTTTTTGTCTAGGCTGAAGGCTATCACATTCTGATGAGAAGTGACATTCTCTGGAACTTTCAAGTGCCTGCAACTATTCTTGAATAGCTACTTAGTGAGTCATGGAAACAAGGTATAGTTAGATGCACTGGTCTTGGCAGGGTACCATGCAGGAAAGTAGTTTAGCAGGCCTCCACCCTCTCTTGGCTCTCATTTCCTCCTCCTAATGTGCCTTCTTCTCCCTCTGCTTTCTTTCTCCTAGTTCTTTGTTCTGTTTCCCATTCTCTACCCCCAAACCAGCAGCTTTTAGCTAATATGAACTTGAGAAGCTCACACTGCCTAGTGCATTTCAGAGGAAGTGAGCAAAGGTTAGAGGCAGGGTAGAGATGAGAATTTTGTCTGAAACAAAGAGAAGCATGAAATGAATGCCACAGAGCAGAAATAAGTATGAGAAAGTATTCTCCCTGGAACATTCCAGAGGATTCATGGCTATTGTTCTTCAGGCTCTTTTTCAAATCCACAGACATGCTGTTGAGTGCACTGAACATTCCTTCCTACAAGACAGGCCTGAAGCTCAGGAAACCAAGTGGCCAAGAGGGTAAGGAGGCCTCTTACCCAGACAGACTACTGATGTGCTTTACACAGGCCTTTTTCACTGGAAACATCCACCAACACTTGCATATTTAGAATGAGGGAAAAAAGTGTTTACTTTGGTATGCTTTCCTAGAGCTGTGGGCTCTAGGAAACTGAAGGATCTTTTGGCTTCCTTCACAAACATGGTTGCCTCCTTCTTCTTGACTAAAGTTGGCCAACTGTACTGTATGTTCCCGGCTCCAGTCTTCATCATGGCTATAAAGCTAGGTTTCCTAAATTCAGAGACACTTATTGTAGCCATCAAAAATATCCACTTAATAAAAGATTTTTTTGCTCAAGTAATTAGAAAGAATATTAAATATTCTAAAATCATTGAAAGACACCTCTTTCTTGATATTCAGTTAGAGGAGGATCATGGGACACAGGTTGGAAAAGTAAACTTTGAGGAGATGACGTGGGGACAAGACATTTGGTCCTCATAGTATGTAGGATAGTGAATACCCTCAAGCATCATCTATCCCCATGAATAGATGGTTGTATATTGCATCTTAATTATCATGCGATCATAATCACCTTTCTCCTCTGCTTGACTTAGTCCCACATGCTCATTTATAGTGACCCTGAGTCCTAGAGCCCATAGCCTTTAGTATTGCTCTGGATGATTCTTTAGCTCCTACCAACCCCAAAGCCAGTGATCCTGGGAGCTCCAGCATCATTGTGTTATTTGCTTCCGTAAGCCCTTGGCGCTTTGAAAGAGCCGAGTGTTTTTCAAACACCAAGTGAGCGTTTTTGAAGGTGTGGTCTCTGGGAAATTGCTATGCCGTGTTAGTCACGTGGTGACTGGTAGCTTGACAGAGGAAATAGGCCGCTGGATATAAAGTTTGAAAATTTTGAAGTGTAAGAATAAGTATTATTTCAGAAGTCCTAGAATATTCTTAAAAGGAGTTCATCTTTTTAAGGGGAACTCGAAGTGTGGATTGCCCGTGCTGATGTCAGTTAAGGGCGTGGCTTGAGTCTGCTGACAGCAATGAGCTAGTTATTGTCAGTCTAAAGTTTGCGTTTTTTTTCCAGTTAGTATTTGTCTTCATTGCATCTCCAACTGCAAAAATAAATCAGGTACTTGGATTGGTTTAGTAGAATACAAAAGTCATGATGAAAATTAATAAGTAAAATTATATGGTCCAAAATAATATAAACAAGAGGTAAACCAGAGCTCTCTTGCAAGCACTATGTATAAATATGTCTGTTCTGGGGCAGCTAAGACCAGGAATGATAAATATCACAAGTGACCTTAAAAGAAAGCCCGAAGATGACATATTATGATGACTATCAGGCACTGCACTTTGATTTTTGTATTGTCTCAGTCCCTTGTCCTTTCTTAATGTATTGTCTGTTTGGAATTAGTAAAATAATGACTTGAAACTCACAGAAAACTTGCTTAATTTTCAATGAGAGCAGAGTAAATTTTCTGGTAAACTAATACAATTTTTCAGGAAAAAGTATATAATTGTGCATTTCAGCATTAACTTCATGGAGGGGGAAGTCTCTGATAGTCTGCTCCTGTACTGGAAAGGGGAAGTCCCTGATGGTCTAGTGATAAAGAGCACATTAAGTAATATGGCCCAGAACAGCCTGTTATTGTGAAAGCTGTCAGAATCTAAACAGAATCTCCTCTGTGAAGTCCTATTTAGACGGGGAGAGAGAGAGAGAGGGGGAGAGGGAGAGGGAGGGAGGGAGGGAAATGGGTAGGAGGAGAGAGAAAGAAAGAGAGGGAGGGAGGAAGAGAGAGGGGAGGGAGGGAGGCAGGGAGAAAGGGAGGGAGGGAGAGACAGAGAGACAGAGAGACAGAGAGACAGAGAGACAAAGAGAGATCATAAGAAAAAGATGTTCTACTTGTGCCTTATAACAAGACCTATCACAAAAACCTAGGCTAGGCCCACAATCTTGCACAAAGGCCATTATAGTCTTACACAAAAAATATTTGTAGAAAGAATTGCACTCAACCTTGGACTGAAGCCACCCCTGTTATTGGTCATTTTACTCAAGGCCTTTTGCTTTAAAACACTCTTATAAATCCTTCTCATTTTGGCTTTATAAACTTCTTGCCTCAAACTCAAACACATACAGTTTACTAGGAATGGGTATCTTCACTGCAATTTTACTCTGGAATGAACTCATTTATTTTTGAAAGATCTTTCCATTTTTATTTCAGTTGACCTGACCTGGAACTGAATAGGTTTGGACAGAAGGTCTGTATTTGAAGGGTCGATGTCAGGAGATATTAAGTTCTATTTCTTCAGAACTCAACAGGTGTTCCCAGATGTTGTGCTCTTCAGAGCTGAAGAGGAAAAGGAAAGGATATGATTTTGACAACCATAAATGCCAGTGCCCTATGCCTGCTTCAGGAGCTTTGATTTATTGGAAAATGCCCCTAGATTTAAGCTGCAGATGTGGACCACGCAGCACCAATGCAAGGAGAGTAAAGAATCTACTTCAGTGATTAACCTGCAGTCTTACTCTTCCTGTTGGGAACTGGAAATCCTTTTATAGTAGGGACTGCGAATCTGATTAGGTTGATAATTGATGCTGTCTTTGAATGCCTGAGCCCACCGGCAGACAGGTGTGCTCACTACATGGCTAGTTAGAAAGGGAAGCAGCGACCCAGAGCCAGGCTTTTCATCCTCAGCTTGATCTTTGCTCTGCTTGTCACTCTTGCTTATCAGGGAAGTATTTATTTATTTATTTATTTATTTATTTATTTATTGTGTGTGGCCAGCTCAGCCCACCAGGGGGCGGGGCTGGCTGGCATGTGGTGCTGGGGGATTGAACCGCGGTCCCTGTGCTTTGCTTAGCTTAGCTTGTTCTAAGTAGGTGCTTTAGACCACTGAGCCATCTCACCAGCCCCTCATCAGGGAAGTTTTAATGGAGGAGGCAGAAGTGGAGTCTATTTTAGAAGCCTGAATAAGATCTGGCCAAGTGAAAATCAAATATTAATCCCCTTTGGTACCTTAGCAGACTGTCCATATCCACAAGGTCTGCATCCACAGATTCAATTCACTGTGATTAGAAAATACTTTAAAACATTATCCATACTAAACATTCACAGACTTTTTTCCTTTCCATTATTCCCTAAATAATATAGTATAATAAATTTTTACATTGTATTAGGCATAGTAAGTAACTTAGGAATGGTTACTTAGAGTGGGTAGGAGTTACACGTAGCTTGTGTGTAGTACTGAGGCATTCTTTAAAGAGTATCTGGAAATTTTGGTATTGTGAGGATCATTCCTAGACCCAAAGCCCTGAAGATGCCTGGGGGCAACTTTGCTGAAGAGCAGTATTTCGGTGTCCTGTATACAAAACATATATACTTTATAAAGATCACAGATCTAATAGTCATTAGAACAATTAGTTCTGGTGTTGCCCTTAAGTAGGCTGTCTTACTTTGGGTATGTTACTACTTTCTAGACCATTATTTGCTATAATATAGTGGGGTGGGGATTGATTCAATGGGCTGAAGATGGCTCTGCCTTAATTAAAGTTCTGGGGTACTTCTATGGTTTATAAATCATGTGCTGTTTCCACTAATAGACATTCCAGCTAGGTGCATAAAAACTGCCTCACTTTTTATTAAAGTCCATCCTAAATGGGGCCTGCCAAGGATGCAATTCAGAGCATGGAAATTTGATTGAATTTGTGGAAAGCATGCAGACAAATGAGGTGGATGGCTTTGAGAGCTGAGAGTACCATGTCACACCAGCAGACAGGAACCAATGGGATATAGCTGGCTGGACTCCTCGCTTAGAATCCAAGGCTGTATTTTCTTTATTTCTCAGCTTAAGGCTCAGAATAAAGAAATGTATTTGGGACACCAACCCTAGATCTATTGCCTTTGTGGTTCGGGTGGAGTATCTGGAATCAGCATTACTCATGTGGAAACATTTTACTCCTTAGTAGTTTCAGAATCCTGGAACAGGCTGTGGCAAACTATGAAACCAGGCCAGAAAGAGCTAACCTATTATTGGATAAGTCAGATGATTAATTTTGTAGGCAGACCCCATGTTTATATGAGTTATCCATGAATTTCTAGAGTTCTATTCCCTCAGGATGTTTGTCTCTGTTTCTGCACAGAAATCTATTCTTATTTTTAAAAATACCTCTTTGAGAAATAAAAGAAGACAAGAAATATCTTTACAATTGCAAGAGACTCCTCAACTATTTATTGAATACGATGAAGATAAAGTATATTTATTGACTTAAAAACTAAAAAAAAGTTGTTATTTGTTTTATGTCTCAAATACTGTTTTAATTGTTTAATCACAAGCAGGAAATAGAATAAAATTTATATTGACTTTGTATTTTCTAATATTTTCCTTTATCTCTTCCCTATTTTTTCATTCCTGATTTGTAGGAATGATCAACATTTGAGAGTTGATGGGTCCTGGGTTTTGTGCTATGACAAGGGTATATTACTGTAGCATTGTTTTCTTTAAATCCACAGCAACCACATAAGACAGATATGAGCCTCATTTTATTAACGAACAAATTAACATCTAGAAAGGTTAATTTCACATCACTAGACAGTTGAAGAGTTGGGGACTCAAACTCAGACGGGTTTGAAGTTAAGTCAATATACCATCTATCTATCTACTTATCTATTCACTCATTGAATGCATTTATTACCATCTATCATATGCCTGGAACTATAGCGGACATTAAAAATAGAGTCCTAAGAAAAAATTTTTCATTACGATACACATTATCTCACAAGAAACAACATTAATAAAATGACATAACCAATAAATATAAATTTTAGTTTGGAAATGCTACAAAGAAGAGATTTGAGTACTCAGAGTATATTTGAGAGAGAAGAGACAACCAGATAAGGATCATGCTAGGTGAGGCAGTGTATAGACTACCATGGTAACAAATTAATCCTGAAAACACAGTGGAGGGAAGAAAGATTCCCATTGGATGGTTTTAGAGCCATGGTCTGAAGTGGTTTGCTTCACTTGTACCTACAGACCACAGTCTGGTCCACTGACTGCCATTTAACTGCAAAGGAGACTGGGAGATGTCTAGAAAGAGAATAATGAATTGGAAATACTGGGAATTCTTTTTCTGTTGTGAGATGTTATCAGAAGCTTTCAGGAAGACTCACTGAACACATAGAGGAGGGACACTGCCTCCTCAGGAGGTATTTTGGAAACACCCACATGAAGGAAGGATTTTATGCTCTTTAATTTCCTCAACTTCTTTATAATTGGAAAAATGGAGATGATCTGAATAAAATGTATGACAGGAGAATTCAGGCAGAGCAGCTGGCCGGGGAGGGGTGGGGGGTTGCACCTCTAGGGCATGAAGCATCTGTTCCTTGTGACAAGAATGTTTCCAGGCAACAAACTGGTGCATCAGACTATACAAGCAATGCTGTTGCCTCTGGCTCCAGCCCAGCCTTCACAGCTCATGCCTGCAATGTCAGGAGTGAACTCTTCAGGTTGTTTGCCTTCTCCATCAACCAGTAAGTGTTGCTGGAGTAAGTGCCAGAAGGTAGCAAAGTTGCAAGACACTTGTTCTCCCTTTCTATGAGTATCATTTGAGCAACAGTTTATCATCCGGGTTGTTATAGTTGGCTCTGGGCCAGCATCTTTCTGTATTTGTAGAAGTAGCCTCATTGGACCCTGACCAATGAGCTTACTTTAATGGCCAGTCTTCCTCGGACATCAGAGTTCTGCTTCTGCAGGGCTTCTTTGAGTTTCTAAATTCGCATAAAATCAGCCTTTTCTCCCTGACGTTGTCCAATTTTAGTGGCAAGCACAGACCACTTTTGCTTCAAGCAGCGATACAGTAGTTGAAATGTAGAGACAAAGTTCACTTTACAAGCATAATGTTTCTTTCAATTCTTTCTCGCATCAAACTTCTCAACATTTCAATGTAAGGGACAAGTGTAGCTGAAGTACCTCATCTGGAGGAGAGCTTTAAAAATTTTATTTGTGTTTTAATAAATCTTTACCTTTTCTAAAATCAAATGAATCAAGTCTTGATTTTAGAATTTCAGAAATCACTAAGCTTCAGTTTCTCAGACTGAAGGAGAAGCAGAAAAACGGATGATATTCCAACTGCCCTGAAAATCAAGTGAACAGATGCTTTCTTTAGCTACTCTTTAAGTTGGCGCTGATACAAAGAGACCTTCAACCTAACACAGATCTTAACTGTCCCTTGCCAGGCCGTAACAGATCTTCTTTGGTGTCGGCCATGTGGGAGGAGGCCACAAGGCACCTACACATCTTATAATAGCCTCCTTTGTAAAGCTAAATAAATATTTGCCTCTGGCTTGCAAAACTGAAGCTCTTGAACACATTCCTACGCATCTATACTTCTGCTGCTTACAGTACTAGCTGCGGCACATCCTGGATGGGCCGTGTGAGAAGGTCAAGCAAAAGACAGTGTTCATTGGGAGCCTGGTGTCCCTGGGCATCCTCTATGATCTTTCACAGTCAGAGACAGCTATGCAGAGCTGGGATTTCATCTTCTCCTGGGAGTTCAAGATTCTAGATATTGTCAATATTTAATCAATGGGAATTGTATTTAACTCTTACATTTTTTTTTTTTTTTGAAAATCAAGTCCAGGGGATATCCTAGAGAAAGTGTGAAATGATAACCCTAGTAAGATTTAGCAATAAGCCAAGGTTTAATATGCATTTAATAAGAAAGCTTTGGAAGGAAGAGAATAGACTTGTGTTGAGAGACTAGACTTGCTAACCCAGATTAGCTATTTACCAACTGTGAAATCTAGCAGCAGGTAAAAGCTATCAGGCTACATGTGCAAGATGGTAGAGTGTGGAGATTTTTAAAACTTAAAAAAAATTAATTGGCACATAATCTGACATACAGGGTACAGCATAAAATTTCAATAAATGCACACAATGTATAACAATCATATCAGAATAACTAGCAAATTGGTCACCTCACACATTGATGATTGCTTTTTATTGGGAATACAACAAAACCTCTCTGCTATTTTGAGCTATACAATTAAATATTGCAAAGCATTTTTTTTAATTTTATTGAAAAAAAGTGAAACTAAATTATATAACAGTAATAGGAGAGTAACAATAGTTAATACATTATATGTTGTGATCTTTAAAGTAGTCACTCAGAGTAAAAGATATGGACATATCTTTTTTCTCATAAAAAAGAATAAAAATTTTTAAAAAGACATGGACATAAATTTTTTCCAATCAATATTAGCACAAACCTCCTTTTTAATGAAATAAAAATACTAAGGATGTAGCTGACTTGTATCCTTCCCTTTTCCTTGCTCTCCTTTCCCCTTTTACCCATCCTAGCTCCTTTTTCCTTCTGAGAAACCTTTCTTCCCATGTCACAATGTCTACTGTACATATTAGACCTTACTTACTCCTTCAGCTTCTCACACTTGGGCCACAATATGACATTTTCACCTGCAAGTCTGATTTGCTTCATTTATGAGTATGGCCTCTAGTGGCATCCATTTGCCTATAAAAGCCTTGTGTTTATCTTTTTATGACTGAAAAAATGTGGTATAAAAATACCACATCTTTTTATCCATTCCTGTTGGTGGGCATTTGGGTTACTTCCAAGACTTAGCTATTAGAAACTACGCTGCTGTCAATGTAGGTGCTCATATATCTCTGTGGAATGATGTTTTAAGTTCTTTTGTAAAAGTACCCAGGAGGAGAATAGCTAGGTTTAATAGGACCTCTACTCCTAGACCTTTTTTTTTTTTTTTTTTTTTTTTTTTTTTGTGGTACGAGGGATTGAACTTGGAACTTTGCATCTTCCAGGCAAGGGTTTATGAGCTATCTCCCCAAAATCCTAAATCCTAGATTTTTTTAAGGAATCTCCACACTGATTTCCATAGTGATTGTACCAGTCTACATTTTCCTCAACAGTGGAGAAGGGTTCCTTTTCCCACCAGACCCCCAGGATTTGTTATTGGTTGACTTCTTGATGCTAGGCATTCTCTCTGGGGTGAGATGAAATCTCAGTGTTGTTTTACTTTGCATTTCTCAAATGATCAATCATATTGAACATTTTTTCATACATTCATTTGCCATTTATTGGAGAAGTGTATATTCACCTCAAATGCCTATTTTTGGATTGGGTCTTTGAATTTGGGGGACAGATTTTTTAAAAGGCTTTACATATTCTAGATAAAAATCCTTTATCTGAGAGACAGCTGGATAAACTTTTTTTTCCAAATTTGTAGGTTTTCTTTTTCTTTTTCTTTATTTATTTTTTGGTGGACCGGAGATTGAACTCAGGCCCTTGCGCTTGCCAGGCAAGTGCTTAATCTACTGAGCCATCTCCCAGCCCCCCTGTGGGTTTTCTTTTTAACCTGTTCATGATTTCTTTTTATGTGAAGAAACTTTTTAATAAGATGAGAATCCAACTATTGATTCTGTGAAGTATTTCCCTTATAGTCTGGGTTTCATTCACGAAGTCTTTGCCTACACCTATGTTTTCAACATTTCTAGCTCCTTTTTCTTCCAGTATATTTAATGTTTCTGTTTTAATATTTAAAGCATTGATACACTTTGACTTTAGTGCATGATGGTAGGCATTAGTGTAGTTTTAGTCTTAAGCAGGTAGAAAGCCAGTTTTATCAGCACCAACTATTAAAGAGGCTGTCTTCCTTCCAGCAAATATGTTTGGCCCCTTGTCAAAGATAAGATGGCTGAGTGTGTTAGTAGTTGTGTGTGTGCATCTTCTAATCTGTTCCACTGGTCCTCAGGTCTGTTTTTCAAGCCAGGGATTCTGATGCCTCCTATCTTTCCTTTGTTGCCCAGAATTGGTTTTTCTCTTCTAGGTCTCCTCTATTTTCAAATGAATTTTAGGAATATTTTATCTAGTTCTATGAGGCATTCTAATGGTATTTGATCAGGATTGCATTAAATGTGTTTTGGTAGTATGGCCATTTTCACTATGTGGTTGTTTCTACCCAGGAGTAAGGGATAAATTTCCATTTTCTTGGATCTTCTTCAGTCTCCTTTTTCAGAGTACTGTACTTTTCAATATACACATTGTTTATTTCCTTCGTTAGATTGATTCCTAAGCATATAATTTTTGGGGATGTCATTGTGAAGGATGTGGGTTCCCTAATTTCTCTCTCAGTGAGCTTGTTGCTTAGGAATGCTATTGATTTTTGACTGTTGACTTTGTATCTAGCTATGCTACTGAATTTGGCAATTAAATTTAGAAGTCTTTGGGGGGAGTTTTTGGGGTATTTTATGTAGAGTATCAGGTCAACTGTGAATGATGATCATTTTACTTTTTCCTTTCCTATCCTTATTCATTTTATTTCTCTCTCTATTGTCTAATTGATCTTGCCATTTTTTTCCAGAACTATGTTGAACAGGAGTGGTGATACTGCACATCCTTGTCTTGTTCCTGATTTTAAAGTAAAAGTTTTTTGTTTTTGCCCATTTGTGATATTGGCTGTTAGTT
This sequence comes from Octodon degus, assembly GCF_000260255.1. Taxonomy (NCBI): domain Eukaryota; kingdom Metazoa; phylum Chordata; class Mammalia; order Rodentia; family Octodontidae; genus Octodon; species Octodon degus. The sequence continues at coordinate 967,844 of NW_004524869.1, read as the reverse complement.
TGTCACCTTTATCAGATTGAGATCAGACCATCTATTTCAATTTTCTGCAGAGTTTCTTTAAAATCATGAATGAGCCTTGGACTTTATCAAAAGCTTTTTCTGTACCTATTGATATGATCATGTGATTTTTGATGTAGCTCTGTTGATATGGTGTACTACATCTATGGATTTGCATATATTGAGCCATCCCTGCATTCCTGGGATAAATCCCACTTGGTTAGAATCTATAATCTTTTTGATGGTTTGCTGCATTCTGCTTGCTACTATTTTATTGAAGATTTTTGCATCTACCTTCATTAGGGACACTGGCCTGCAGTTCTGTCTTTGGTTTGGTGTTTCTCTAGTTTTGGTATCAGCATAATGTGTGCCTCCAGGAATGTGGAAGGGAGTATTGCTTCCTTTTCAATTTTATTAAAGAGTTTGAGGTGGACTGACATTAAGTATTTTCTAAATTTCTTGTAGAATTCAACTGTGAACCCATAAGGATCTGGAATTTTCTTTGTTGATAGATTTTTAGGTATATTTTCAATTTCTTATATCTCCTTGATTCAACTTTGGTAGATCATATGTATCATGGAATTTGCTTTTAATCTGTGTTTTTCATGCTATTTGAGTAAAGCTTTTCGAACTAGTTACTGATGATCTGAATTTCCACAGGATCTGTTGTGATTTCACCTTTTTAATTTCTCATTGCATGGATTTGAGCCTTTTTTTATTATTAACGTTGTCTGAGGGTTTATCAATTTTATTTATTCTTTCCAAAAACTCTTTCATTTATTAATACTTTGTGTAGTTTTCTTAGTCTCAATTGTATTAATTTCTGCTCTGATCTGTATAATTTCCTTCCTTGTATGAGCTTTGGGCTTGGCTTGCTTTACTTTTTCTACAAGCTTGACATGCAGAATTAGGCTGTTTATTTGTGTTCATTTTGTTTTCCTGATGTGAGATTTCACTGCTATAAATTTCTCTGTTAGGACTGCTTTCATTTCATCCTATGGTTTGAGTATGTTGTATCTGTATTTTTTAAAAAATTGTTGATGTTTAATTTCTTCTTTAATTTCATCTGTGACACAGGTTTTTCAGGACAGCATTATTTACTTTCAATGGGTTTATGGAGTTTTTGAAGGTTCTTTTGCCATTAATTTTCACTGCACTATGGTCAGATAATACACATGGGATAATTTCAATTATTTTGTATTTACTTAAGCATGTTCTATAGGCTTAAATATGGTCCATATTAGAGAACACCTGAGGCTTTTGTTGGTGTTAAGAGGAACATTCTATAAATATCTACTGAGTCCATTTGTTCAGAAGTTTGGTTCTTTTCTGATATTTCTTTGCTAATTTTGTAGCTGGGTGATCTATCTGTGACAATGAGGTATGAAGATCCCCTATTATAATTGTGTTATTGCTCATTTGATTTTCCATTTATATCAATATTCGTCTTATATATTTGAGTGCTCCCATATTTGGTGCATACATATTTATGATTATTATCTCCTCTTCTCAAAGATTTTTCCCTAAAAAAAGTAGCAATTTTCTTTATCTCTTTAGATCATTCTTGATTTGAAGTTCACATTGTCTGTAAACAGAATAGCTACTCCTGCTTTTTACTGGCTTGCTGTTGCATGGAGTATTGTTTTTCATCCTTTGACTTTCAGTCTACGAATTCCTTTTGAGTTAAATCTGTTTCTTCTATACAGCATTTTTTTTTTTTTTGCCAGCTCAGACCACCCTGAGGGTGGGGTTAAGGGAGCATGTGGTGCTGGGGATCGAACTCTGGTCCCTTCTACTTGCCTATGCTTGCCTACACAGGTGCTTTAGAACACTGAGCTATCTCAGTGGCCCCATATGCAGCATATTGTTGAATTTCATTTCTTGATGCACTCTGCTGCTCCCTTTCTTTTGATTGGTGAATTGAAGCCATTTACATTTACAGTTATAACCAATATGTATTTGCTTATCATTGTCACATAATTTTCCTGGTCTTGGTCCCCTGTTTTTCCCTTCTGTTTAATTCCTTGTTCTGCCTGGTGGTTTCTTTTGGTTGTTGTTCTTGGAATTTGGTCACCTCTCTGTCTAGCCTATCTTTAAGTACCCTTCATAGTGTTGCATAGATTTATTTTGGTTGTGGCTAATCGGCATTCTATATGCCTCACTTATTGTATGTTAAATGCTTTTCCCATGCTTGGGAAATTTTCTACTATTCTGTAAATAGTATTTTTATGTCATTTGTGTGGGCTCCTGCCTTATTATTGACACCAGTGTCATATTATTTTTCATTGTGTTATACAGCTGGTGAAACATAGTTATTGTGCTCCAGAAATGTGAAAAGTTATTGTTTCTATCTCGAGGGAATTTTTTGAAGTTTTTATTAAGTGTGCTTCTTTGCTAAGACTACCACATACAGCAAAGTGCGACAAATGAGGTGGCTTAGAGAAAGGAATTTCTTGTCCCCAACAATCAATTATATTCCTTGGCTCATAAGTGCGTAACTCTGATCTCTACCTTCATTTTCACATGAACACACTCCAGGTGTTCATGTCATTGTGCCCAGATTTTCCCTTTTTATGAAAGCACAGTCATAGTACAGTGGGGTCCAGACTAATGACCTCTTCTTAACTTAATCATCTATGAAGTCTCTGTGGCCAAATAATGTTATGTTCCCAAGTACTAGGGGTTCAGATTTCAAAGTTCTTTTACAGGTAAAAAATTCTATCCATAGCACTTTATTTGCACAGGTTTCTTGAAAGCTAGGCAACTATTTCCTTTTTCAAATTTTTGATTTTTTATTTGTACAGGCATGCATACATAATGATTACATTCTTCCTGGGGAGCATATGTAATGTACATATATATCTTTATTCTGTTTTCATGTTCTTATACTCCCCTCCCCACTTTATATCTTAGTTTCCTCCTCTTCTGTAAAAGATCTCTCTTTTTCCTATTACCTATTTTTCACTTTGTTCTTTATTTATATTTTGGGTTTTTCCTATAAAAGAAATGAAAAGATAGTTAAGCATGTGTGTCTGATTTATTTCACTTAATATTATGGGTTCAAGTTGTCCTCCTCTGTGGGTCCTCAGCCTGTGATTGGCCTCCTTTTACTGTTGTGTAAAAGGACAGAGAGTAAAGACTTAAAGGACAGATGAAGCTGACTTGTAATAAGCCTGTCTTAGTTATTTTTCTTGTTGCTGAGTCAAAAACCCAGACGACCAAAGTTTAAAGGGGAAAGGCTTATTTGGCACACAGTCTGTAGAAGTTTCAAACTATGATAGGCTGGCTCAAAGACAGGGTGACATGGCAGAGGGCACTGCAGAGGGGTCCATAGCATGCAGAACATAGCAAAGCAATGAAGGACAACCAGTGCTCTCTGTATCCCTTATTCTTTATTCAGGTTACCTAGGGCAGGTTGCATTCGTACCTTTAATCCTAGTGCCCTTGATCCAAGCATTGCACAATGAATCAATTCCACCTTCATGCACTTCAGATGCAGCCACCTCTAAAAAAGCCCTACTATGACTACAAGAGGCTTTCAGGGGACAGCTAAACACAAGTCATAACAAAGTCCTTTGCAAATTGTTCCATCAGAAAAGTCACATTACCTATTTCTTCATCTATAATATGGGTGATAATAAGTTGCTGAAAGGATGGTGAGCTACATCAAAGAAGTATTCTACTGGCATGTAGTTGAGTGCCAATCAATTATATTATCATTTATTATTCTTTATTTAAGGAGAGGATGGGTCAGTGATTCCTAACCCCACGTACAAGAGAATTATCTCAGAGAGCTTCTTAAAGATCTCTGGTACTCTGGCCCCACTAGAGGTTTTCTGAATTGGGCTCGGATGGGACTCAGGAACTGGTAAGTTTAGAAGCCACTAATTTGCTTTAGGATGTAGAACCATGAGAATGGATGACAAGGTTGAAACATTAATTGGAAATTTTCTGAGATTGAAAATCAAAAGCAGATGGTGATGTGTAGCTAGACAGTACGTGTTGTTTCCAATAATTGATAGTAAAAACAAGATGACATTGCTACACAGTATGTGAATTAGGTGGCCCAGTTTTCAAGCCAATTTTTTTTTTTTCAGAACCAGGGACTGAACTCAGGCCCTTGTGCTTACCAGGCAAGCACTTATTTTACTGAGCTATCTCCCCAGCCTTGAGAGCCAATTTTTGCTCTGTAACATTTTTTCTTAGACCATTGAGAAGGTATCCCATTAAGACACTGCTCTGAGTCTTCCTTCTGGCTCACTGCAAAGCTCCAGCCACTTGTGTGCTCCATGGCTTCAGTAGCAGGTGTGTTTGTGTGTAAGGAATACTACAGAAGAGTTAGTGCTGGATACCAGTTGGATGTGCTACCTACGTTTGAGCAGTGCTTATGACAAAACTCATAGAATTCCCAGAGAGGAAATTTTACACACTCATGGAATGGGGAGGTGCCATCCACTAGGTTAGAGCTACCTGCTCTGAGTAAGCATCACTCCCCAGGCTCCTACTTGTGACCTGGGGAGTTTTATCTCACAGCCTATGTCTCCCAGTTCATCACCAACCTTGTATGTGAAGGGGAGATCTTGAGGCAGCTGGCTGGGAAATGGCAGGAGTGACCAAATGAACTCTTGCTAGTTTGGGTCAGGTCAGGGGTAGGTTTTGATTCTCAAGCCCTTGGCTGAGTGAAGAGGGCAGCTGTGAGCAGCTCTCCTTTGTCACTCTGTCCAGCTGCTCTATTTCTTTGTGAGCAGCCTTGGCTTCTCCAAGCTTTTGGTTTACTTCCAGTGCCGCCTTTGTCTATCTAGTATCAGATACTTGCCTCTCATCCTTTTAAGAGTCCCAGGGTCTCTGCAGTGTTTCTGGAAGATTTCCAACAACCTTTTGTTGAGTGAGTGAATGAGTAATAGTGAAATGAAGTGATATGTAAATAGAGTCAATTTTTAATAACAGTGTTGTATAAATTATCTTATGTTTTTATTGCAAGGAGATTAGGAATGTCCATTTGCTTTTTGGCAAAATTAATAAAAGCACAGAAACTGAAATAAAAGAAATAATAATTCTCTGGACGCTGACATATTTGGAAGAGTGTGTTTGGTCTGACAATTTCCATCCCTTCGATTTTAATCAAGAACATGTCAAAAAGAAGAGCAGCAGTGACAGTTTTCAACACAAAGCAGGAGGTTATATCTCCAACTGGCAAGAAGCATTTGATTAAATTTGAATTGACTTTGACTTTTGTAAACTCAAACTTGTAAAAGGAAAAGGAAATAAAATCCAGACTAGGGAAATCCCTTAGTTAAACCCTGAAACTCTGCACCTGCACTTATCTCAGTATTTATTGCCACTAACTTGCTTCTGGTACTGGTATCTGGAAGTTGTTTTCAGTGGGTGAAAGTGGGGAGTGCTGTCTGTGAACCTAGAGAGCAAGAGCTCCGTGGATTTACGCAGATGCGTCCCTGCTGCATTTCAGATGGAATTGATGTAGTTAAGCATGAATTTCCTGGCAAGTACACATGTAGGTTTTTCCAAAAGGCATTTGAGACCACGAAGGCACAGCCTTTCCATGTCTAATCATGAAAGCAAACCACTGGACATTTGCTCTCTGTTTCCAGTGGGCTGTGTATGTTTTCTTCACACTCCAACAGAAACGTGCCAAAGCGTGACCTTTATGAACCCCTCCAGCTTGGAGCTGTGCATACAAATCTGTCTTGCCTGTAGAGTGGGAAAGTGATGAATGGCGGCTGTTCAGCCTGGGGAGCAGGGCTGCTGTCACTCTGGCATGCCTGCAGCCTTATTTATTACACACCAAAGTATAAAACCACCCAGCCCATCTGCAGTTCTCATTTTCAGGGCTGGCATTTGCCTGAGGAGACCACGGTGCCTGGAGCCCCCATCATCTTCCCAAGGAGGCTCCGGGGCTCTGGTGAAGATCATGCTTGCGAGGCAGCTCATCTGTTGGCACCTGCTGGCTTTGTTTTTTCTCCCATTTTGCCAGTGTCAAGATGAATACATGGAGGTGAGCGGAAGAGCTAATAAAGTGGTGGCGAGAATAGTGCAGAGCCACCAGCAGACTGGCCGTAGCGGCTCCAGGAGGGAGAAAGTGAGAGAGCGGAGCCATTCTAAAACTGGGACTGTGGATAATAACACTTCTACAGACCTAAGAGCTCTGAGACCAGATGAGCTACCGCACCCAGAGGTGGATGATCTAGCCCAGATCACCCCGTTCTGGGGCCAGGTACTCTGAATTCTCTTCTAAGGATTTTTATGAAAGCTGAATGCCTGTTGTTGTTGTTGTTGTTGCTGCTGCTGCTACTGTTGCTTTTTGGACTAAGAGTCCTAGAATCAGTACTTGACAGAAGTTTGCTAAGTTGCTTGTGGTTGCTCTGGGCTAGAAAGGTGATTGCCAGTTTCTGACAATGATGTGTTGGGGTAGAGTGGCAGAGTTTGCCCCATTAGAAAGGGGAACCTGGGCAGCCCGTTTTTGTTGCTCTGGATCTTGATTTCTTTCTTACACTGTTGGAGCAGAAAAGACTGCTGACCAATGTACAAAATGCATCACTACAGATAATAATTTGCTAATCCTAAAGCAAACTGCCTTCCTCCTTCTCAGCAGGGAGAAACTGTCCTTTGAATTTGCCAAAACTGCTCAAATGGTTTTTGAATTGTAAGTTATTCTGACTCATGCCAGTCTTATTTGATTGCTGTATTCTAGGTTACACTGCCCCTGTGTACATCTTTTCAAAAGAAAGAATCAGAGTTTAGCCAAAAAAGACTGCATATTGAAAATTCAAATTATATACTATCACTTGATGTCTCTTGGCATAAGCTCAGCATCTAAGGAAATTTTCTTTAACTCTTTGAGGCTGGTATCAGAATTGATATTTTGGTGCAGCAAATTGGAGATGGGTAAAGCCCAACTTAATTTAAAACACTAAAAACAGGAATAACCAATTTTGACTTACATCTAAGCATGTAGTATGCTGAAATCAGATGGATGGGCACCAAGAGTTCCTTTTAATTGTATGATATTTGTATCAATAGTTGTTACTGCAAGAACTAATGGCTTTTATGCATTAAATAGGTCCAGAAATTGCTCACATGGTTGAAGTCTAAACCACTCTTATGACAGATTGAGATGTTTGGATTTATTATCTGGTTATATGTGCAGATCAGGATCCTGCACAGGAGCAAATCTGGGACTAAGCTGAGACTTCTGACTGGACCAGACAGCACATTTCCCAGTCTTTCTGTGGGGCTGTGTTGAGGGGAAGCTGCTTAGAAAAATAATGCTTAAATGGAATGTCTCATTCAGAGCTCAATCTTTTGTCTAAAGACTTTTGGCTGAGGAATGACTAATGCTGATTTACCTTTTCCTGAGTGACCAAAGCACTTTAACTTTTGACCAAGTCTTAACATAGGCTTTTCATCCCCATGAAAGGTGTCCTTCTTCCCAGACATGACAGTGTGAGGCCCCAGGGGCAGCAGCAGGCAGTCATGGGGGTCATCAGTTATTATTTGGGTGCCAATACTCAGCAGGAAATACAAATCATATATATAATTTCTCCCATCTTCTCATTATGGGCACTTGAAATAAACTTGCTAGAAATTTAAAGTCTCATATTCTGAAAGACTTTTATATAGCTCCTCTATCAATGGATATAAGCACACTCAATTTAGGGTATACTATGTTATTTCTTCTTTCCCTTCTCTCCCCTCTTCTTTCATCTTAATTCTCCTTTTCTCTTCATCCGTCCCTCTATCAATAATCACCAGGGCTTCTACATTGAGCCAAGCTTTAGGATGGGGACCAAAAACATGAACACATCCACACTTTCAGCTCCAAGCCATCTTCAAGGAGATATTTTGTTAATTTAACTGCTTAAGTTTGATCATATACTCTGTGTTAAGCACGATCAGTGCATACACAAAGGGACCTTGAGAAATAAAGCAGTGCTGGTTCCTGAGTTAGATCTTCAAATATGTGACAAAAAGAAAGGCTAATCAGATTTTTAAGTATTAAGAAAGCAAAGAATTTATGGTGGATTAGTGTAGATGGAGATTTGGTGTGCTCACATTTATATTCTCTTTTTTGCCATTTTCTTCTCGATAGTCTCTGTCATTCTTCCTCTCAGTCTCCTGCCCCCTTCCTGGACATTCATTGTCTCCCACCATTTCTCCTTCTTTCTGTTTCTCATCCATCTGCTTTGAGTTGAAGATGAAATGGCAGAGCTTCTTCTTAATAGCAGCACACACCCCTCCAGGCTCTTCTCTGCAAAATGGATGGAGTTGGTCTTAGAGACAAGCCTTTCCCCTCATGCTATTCCTTCACAAAGCCTTAAGTGCACACATTCTACCTATTTTAGGGAAGGTATGATAAACTTAAGAAGGCAATAGTATCAATGTCATATAAGGACTTTGTCGCTTGTCAAAGACAAAAGTTCTGAATCAACACATCCTGTCCAACTTGTTGGGAGGCCATCAAAAGCCTCACCAGCATTGTTCCATTTGACTCAACTTTGAAAGTCAAGGCCACAGGAAGAAGCATGTGAGAAAGAGCGTAGGTTGGTTCTCCATACCCACTTATGAGCAATCAGAAGGCTCTCACTGCATTGGTGGGAGCTTTGTGCTCTTGAACTGTCCCAAAGTTAGTTTACTCATGCAGCAGTAGTCCTAGCTCATTCTAACAATAAGCAACTCTGTCTCCTGGTGCTGAACACTGAACATTAAAAAAGTTAAGTGTCTTAGTTTGCATCTTACAACTAGGAAGAAAACTCATGACTCTTGCCCACTCCTCTAGCATAGTAGAGAAGAAAACTGATGTGTGGGAAGAATGATTGCTCTAAAGTCATGCAGAATTGGGATGGGAATTCTGGTTGCATCCCAGTGTTTATTCTGACATTCTTAAGCAACTCAGTCTTTTTATTCCGTTCTCACATAAAAAGTTCTGTGTCAGGATTTTCCCTCTTCCCCTTCTATCTTTGATTCCAAGTCTATCATTGCCAAAGCTTTGTGGTATAATGCTGTATTTCACATTTGAAAAACCCTACCACAAAATTCAGGAGACATACTTTTCAGATTGCATCTTGGATTGGAAGGTGGGGTGATGCCATGGTGTATTTACTTTCTAAGTGTTCCAAAAATCCCTGTCTTAGCCCAATTGACTTTAGTTGATCTTTTTTTCCTCTATGGACCAGTTTGACAACTGGGGTGAGGAAAAGGAGAAAAGAAGGAAGGAGCAACACACACACACACACACACACACACACACACACACGGTAATCAAGATACTTGTATTACTAATTTCTATTAGTTCGTTGAAAGGAACAGTTGGTGTTTATATAGTTTGACCAATTTTGCCTGCATATATCAGGTAATCTGAGCAACTACTTTGAAGATGAAAACATTCCATATAATAACTATTGTTAGTTTTTATCATCTTGTTTTAAAATTCTGTATTTTTTATTATTTGGGTTTTTTTTCCTCTCTTTAAAATTAAAAAAAGTGGGCTTCACCCTCTATATCTGTCCTGAGTTTGGTGTAGTAGGATCAAGACACGGTGAGAACTGAGGTCCACCTGGAGCCTCTGACCCTGCACCTCTTGGGTTCTGAGCTGTGCTGGGAGAATGCTTGGACTGCAGGTTGCTCTGTGCTTTTCTATAGTAGCTTTGTGGACAGCGTGAGTGGAAGAAGAAGAATGCAAAGGGAAGAAGCCCTCTTTTGCTCAAACGAACAAAGAAACATGAAGTCTCAATGTGCAGCAATAAGAAGTTTTCACCTAGCTTGCTAGTAATGAAGAAAACTGCACTTTTGTATTTTACCTTGCCTCCTCCTTTCCGCCCTCTTTCCTGTCTCTCTTTTCCCCTCCCTTCTCCCTCCATCCTTCCCTTTCTTTTTAAAATTAGTTCCTTTGCAATAGCATGCTATTTTCAAAAGACCACTGAATCAGATTTAGTGTCCAGAAAAGTTTCCAAAAGCATTTTGCATGACATAATTGAGGATAGGTTGCCAAGTTAGATCAGAGTGCGATTTTCATAAGCCACTCTGACTCTCCTTCCCGTCAGCTTTCGCTAGAGCTCGAGTTCCTTCATCGAAGCACACATTTTAGAAATGCATTTTTGCATACGCCAGCATTTTACTTTGTGTCGTAGTGGAGCATAATGAGTTTGAATTTAGTGTTCCTTAAAGATTGGTTCAAATAGCATATAATCACTTTAAATTTTGAAGCAGAATATATAAAGCACATCATACTAAGTACTTATAAAAAAGTTAAAGTTGTTTCAAGATATAAATAATTAAAAATATACTGGACACATAGTTAATAATAATGCTTTACATTCTTTAAAATTTCTAAGGGAATAGATTTTCAATATGAACATCACAAGAAAAAGTATGTGAGGTAGTGAATATATTAATTTGCACAATTTAGCCATAGTATATACAAAAATATACACAAATTCCAAAACGACATATTGTGTATGGCAACTATATATAATTTCCTATTTGTCACAACTTAAATAGATATGTGAATGCACTGGTCTAAAGAGTACTTTATTTCTTTAGTTTCCTAAGGCATTATAAGAGCACTATGGTTATTTGACAAGGCAGTGTTCTAATTTAGAGGTTCTAAATACTCTTAATCCACAGCTTAAGTCAGTATCAGAAACATGGTGCTTACTAGCTTGTTTGAAGGAACTGCTTTTGTAATTTGAGGATCTGTTCAATTTTATTACATCAGACACTACCATGTACTGTAAAAAGAAGTTCTGAAGGAAGTCCAGTTCTGAAGGAGTTTCTGGTTTGCTGTCTTATGCAGCAGCCGCAGGAAAGTACTTCCTAGAAGTTCTGCTCCCTCTTCCCAGTCCAATTCTCATAGCATCCAGAGTGTATACCATTCCGCGGGCTTCCTACTGTCTTCCCTCAGCTCATCCACATATTTCACCTGCTTCTTGGGCCCCGCACCTTCAGTACTCCCAGCCCACACCCAGACTGTCATTTCTTTTTTAATTTTTTTTTAATTTTTTATAATTTTATTTTATTTTGAAGAGCAAAAGCTAAAGTAAGAACAAAGAAGAGAAGCAATGACAGAAATGGAGTAACACAACCATACGTATGTTACAGATTTTCAGAACAAGAATAGCTGGTTAACAATGGTTGATATATTATCTATTTTTATTGTAAAATTTGTTGCTCAGATTAACAGATTCATAAGACTGGACATATATGCATTTGAATTATTTTAGAAAGACCTATGCATTTCAAAGCAATGAAAGAGTTGTCCTAGGTTTTGTCCTACTGGTGCACTTTCTGAATATGTTAATTATAATTATTGATAGGTATAAATGACAAACAGAATGCAAATTTGAAAAATGTTCTTTAGATTTTTTTCTCTCTTTCTTTCTTTTCTGATGTAGTTGTGAATTTGCTGAAGTTAAACTTACTTAAAGGGCAAGTCCAAAAGAAAAGTAAAAATTCCTGATTGCTCACATATGCCTGTCTTTTGAACTTCTCTTTTTTAAGTCTCCACCAACTGGAGGCCTGCCCCCAGACTGCAGCAAATGCTGTCATGGAGACTACGGCTTCCGTGGCTATCAAGGACCCCCTGGACCTCCGGGCCCTCCAGGCATTCCAGGTAAGGATCATAGAGATGCAAAGATACACGACCAGTCTAATTACAGACACTGGTGGTGTGAATGTAAACTGGTAGGACCATTATGGAAAACAGTACGGAAAGTCTTCAAAAAACTAACATTCCATTTGACCCAGCTATTCTCCTTCCAAGTGCCTTTCTGAAAGATTTAAGACTTGATACTACAGTGCTGCATGCATACCCATATGTGTAGCAGTGCAATTCATAGTAGCTAATTCTTGGGAATGTCTTCATATCAACAGATGGCTAAAGAAAATGTGGTAATTATACAGTGTTATAATACTGTCCATAAAGAAGGATAAACGTGAGGCGCTTATAGAGAAATGGAGGCACCCTAAGCCTAAAATGTGAATAAATTTGACACATAATCTCAACTATTTCATCGTTTCTCTTATATGAGAATTCAAAATATAAATACAAAGCAAAATAAATGATAGATAATAGACAGTCAGGAGATATATATCCTTTTCCTGTGGGAAGGGATCAGGACATAGAGGGAAGAGGGAAGGGAGGAGTAATAAATGAAAAAAGAATTGAGATGCTTTAATCATTGTATACTGCAAACATGTACTAATAGAAATAAAGAATGAAAAAAGAAGAACAAAACAAACCCCCCAGAACAGGAGCCAAGGGAAATCCTAACTAATTTGGGATCATTTATGTGTGCGCAAAGGGTATGCATAGAAATTCCAAAAGATTTGGACAAGAGATCATGTCTGCATCTCATACTATGAATAATTACTACGAAAACAGTGATATGCAATGTACTAATTATGGTAACTGTCCCAGTAACCTGTTTTGAAACTGTCTCATTACTATTTCTCATTAAAATAAAAAATTAAAAAAATAAATCTCAAAAGAAAGAGAGTTGGGCAGGAGACTTGAATTTATTAGGCCAGCTCAGGTGGAACACTATATACTCCATAGTGTTAGTTCTCTATTCAAAGTATCTAAAAGGCTCCAAGCACCATGGGTTCCTTACTCATAGGTTGGGAGGATCTTTGCTAATATTGGGCACAGAATTACTTTTATCTGGGACTTACTCTTGGTGCCACTGCAGTAGTCAGCTTTCTGTTCCCATAGCAGGAATCTGAGATAACTCACAAAGAGAAAGGCTTGTTGTAGCTCATAGGTTTAGAGACTGCAGCCCCCGACTGAATGGTATCATTCCATTTGTGTCTGTCATGGGGCAACACATCATGGTGGGAAGTGAAGCTACTCACCTCATGGTGGCCTGGCAGTGAAAGAGCAGAAGATACCAGGGCCCTACAGCTCTTCAGGGGTTTGTCCCCAGTGACCTATGACCTCACACTAGATCCTAACTCATCAGGTTTTTACCATCTCCAGATAGTACCATACTTGGCCCTCTGGGACATCAGTCTAATCCACAGCAGCCAGTCTTTCTGCCACAATGTGCTTTACACAGTCTATGATATCTGACTTTCAGGAGATTTATGAAATAGAGGCAGGAAGAGAGGAAAGTTTACTGGTTTGGATTACAGTCATCTTTATGGTGAACTGTGGTCCCTTCGTTGTGATTCAAAGTCCAGCTAAGCCCTCCACCTTCACTATCAGTGGTTGCTCAGCTGATTTCCATGCCTCATTTGGCTTCATGGAAACGTATCTGAGCTCCAACACCACCAAAAGGCACAGACATGCTCAGAGCCACATTGAGTCTCTAGACCAATAGCACAGCCATGTACACCACACTTCTCTGGTCTCAGGTTTGGAAGCCTTCTGGAAAATAGCTAGTGCACTGGGTTGTAGAAAGGGTGTGCCTAGTCTTCTCTATCCTTTGACTCCCAAACTATCAAGGGTTTACTTGTCTTTCTCCTTAGGTCACTCCCAAGAGATAAAACTTCTCTCATTGCTTGGTTAAAGTCTACTTGTTTGTCACATATTTATCCCCACTGAAGTTAATGTTTATCAAAAGTGGTTCAACTTTTTATACTTTTTTATTGCTTCTCATGTGAATCCAAATTTCTCATAGAAAATTCCTTCCTTAGACTTAAAATCATGATTACTGGCATGGGACCGATGTCATTGCCCATCAAGGGCAGCCTCCCAGGGGGGAAGTGATGTGGACTAGGGAAGATTCAGATTCTTCTGAAGTCATCTCTGAGGTTACAGAACAGGGTGCCTTGGTTAAATATTTCCCAGCATGAATTGACTTTGTCACTAACCACATTAACCTGCAAATGAAGTTCATCTATTTGACAGGATTGCTAGGCTGATATCATGCTTGACAAGTAGTGCATGAAGTAAAACGCAAAAGAATAGAATTCAGAAAACATAAAAATAAGAAAGAGATACAGAAATAGTCTCTTTGTAGGAAAGTGAGGCATTGAAATTGTTATCAAACTTTTACTTTCAAATTAGTATGACTTTTTAATCAGTTTACTTTACCCCAGTTATAAAAATGATACATATCCTTAGTAGAAAACTTCAGAGGAACAGAAAATTATATAGAATAATAGAAAGTCACTTGTTTCATCCATTTAGGGAAAAAAAACTCTAAATATTTTAGTGCAATTTTTCTAGTCTTTTTTCTGTAGACATTATACATACATATTGTTTTCAACAAAATAGTATTGTTATCCTTATTTATTTATATATTTTTGAGGTTATGAGCAGAATATATTTATTGAGGGAAAGAAAGCTCCTGTCTGAGAGAGGGACAGGAGGGGGGCCCGAGTGGGTTGTCCTCAGGATTTATTTATGTTTTTGATGTTAAAATACCATGCCTATCACTATACCACTCCTTCTTCAGTGTTATATTCATCTACTATCATACGCTATTTGTAGCCTTTTCAGTATTGGTGGCTATTTTAATAGTTTCTAATCTTTGCTACGTTAAATAATAGGCAATGATCAGCCTTTCACACAATTTTTCATCCAAGTCTTACTTTATAGAGCAAGTTTTGGGGGCTCAGGATATCTAAGCTACTTCCAAAACTCACTTTTATAAAACAAACTGCCACTTTGATAATGCTCCTTGGCTGTATTTGTGATGAACTCAAATGGTTCTCTTTTCTGATTTAACTGGGACATTTTAAACAAAAGTGACTGTGTTGGTTTAAAAATTGATGATAAATAACTGTGACTGGATTTTCTCATGTAATCATGTCTGGTTATTTATTAAGGAAACCATGGAAACAATGGAAATAATGGAGCCACTGGCCATGAAGGGGCCAAAGGTGAGAAAGGAGACAAAGGTGACCTGGGTCCTCGAGGGGAACGGGGGCAGCATGGCCCCAAAGGAGAGAAGGGCTACCCAGGGATTCCTCCAGAGCTGCAGGTAAATTGTCCTGTCCACACCCATAGGTGATCTCTAAATCTGCTGGACTACTAGGAAGGAATTAAGAGTCAGAAGGCTTACATTCTTCAAGCCTCAGTAATGTTTAGTAAATCTGAGTCTTAATTTGTTTCTCTTAATCGCAGGATGTTTGTGTAAGGCCTATCCTGTAGCAAAAGAGAGGTTTTTTTAAAAAATAATTTTATTGAGAAACAAATAGCAATGAGACAGTTTTAAAAGCGATTAGTAGGACAGTTTCAATAATTAATACACTGCATATTGTTGTCTTCTCAGTGGTGACTCATAGTACAAGATGCAGATATGATGTCCTGTCCACAAACACTATTAGAACAACTCTTTCTATTCATTGAATTAAGAGAAAGTAGCTGCATATCTATCCTAACAATTTTGAATATACAGATACAAAATGGTCCTTCATTTATATTACCATTTTTTGCTTAGTTTTGTCAGAGAAGGGCATTCCATTGCCATTTAAGTATTGTAGGTGTGTGAATTCAGCAAAATAATCCAATATAGTCCAGTAGTCCATAATAGTAGTGGATTATCCGTAGGACTGGCAATATCAGAAGTTGTTGACTTGAGCCTGTTACAGCTCAGCATATTAATATGGGTTTACTTTTTATACCTCATTTTTATACTTTTCTGCTGGATGGTTAAGACCAAGATAATGCAAGACCTATATAACAAGAAATGTAACTTTTGTGTCTGACAAGGTCAGTCAAGTCCCCTCAGGATTTATCCTGAAACCCTGTACCGCAGTTTGTAGATCCTTTGTCAGTGTCAGTCATGTGGATGAGTCATGGCCATTGCTTGAAAAAGAGAGTTTTAAAATAATTTTTAGGGAAGACTAAAACTCACAGACTAAAATCCAACTCCATATTAGGTCCAAATACAGTACAAGGTGACCTAAAATATAAACTCATCTCCTGTTTTTCTGATGAAAAGATAGAGTAAACTAGAAAATTTTGGTTGTTCCAGTAATATTTAGCAACAGAGTTTTAATACTTCTAAAAGTGTTTCAGAAGACTAATATTCTTTGCAAGATATGTTCAGAACTATTAATATATATTGATATTCTAATGTGTTCATGATATAAAAATCTTAGAAAATATTTGAGAAGTTTGTAATTTCCTTCTTTCCCCATGTTTAAGTTATTTCCAATCTTTCTATTACAAATGATGTCCCAATAAAACTTGTATAAAAACTTTATTACCTTAAGATAAATTACTTATTGAGCATCAACTTCTTCCTTAGATTGCATTCATGGCTTCTTTGGCAACTCACTTCAGCAATCAGAACAGTGGAATTATCTTCAGCAGTGTTGAGACCAACATTGGAAACTTTTTTGATGTCATGACTGGCAGATTTGGGGCCCCTGTATCAGGTGAGATGTAAAAATAAATGAGTGATTGAATCAACCTAACAGTCAAAGGAGAGAGAAGCAAGCAGGCAGAGAGAGAAAGAAGAGGAGGGAGAAGAATAATAAAGGAAAGGTTGCAAAGGAGAAAGGGAAGAAGGAAAAATGGAAGGAAGGGAAGAATGGAAAGGCGACTGGGAGGAAGTGGAAGGGAGGAAAGGAGAGCAGAAACTGTCTAGGACACAAATCGTCTAAGGGCCTACAATGCCCAGTGAGTGCTTCTGTTGCGTACAGTGTCTTTACCGTTTCAACCTAAAGATTCAGTATTTTAGAACTGTCTTGACATTAATGTGACCACAATAGCAATCAATAGGCTCCCCCAGTTTTCTGTATAAACCTGATCAATACATTGTAGAACAACTATTCCATCTTTTCCCACATTGACAATGATGAGACAGAGAACACTGAGCTTTACAGTTTTACAGCAGCACAAAGACCAGGAAGCCACAATGCAAACATATGGGCTTTCATTGCCTTAGCTTCCCATGCCAAGGAAAGCCTGTGTAGGTAAAGTACACCATTCAGTTCTGCATTTCCAATTGTAGGGATCTAATTGATTCACCATCTGGTTTCTTAGCCTGATCTTTTAAAACTGTTCTGACACCTATTTTTCATAGCTTTCATCATTTTTTAAGTAAAACATATTTCTCTGTCATTTTGATTCTAACTTTATCTTGCTGAGGTATGGAAAATTATCTTGTGTGTACCTGTGTGTGTGTTATGAAATCTTATAAAAACCTCAACACACACAAAAATTACATTCTTCACATCCTTTAATATCTGGATTTACTTTTCCTCTGTAGGCCAATTTCTACAAATACAAATGGGCAAACTTTTATAACATTTTCTAGCAAATTTAATATATATTTCTAGCATTAAAGCATAAGCATCCTTTTATTTGGTTCAGTTTCCGTCAGAATCAGATGGACCAATGTGATTTCTCTCTCACTTAATCACATCTTTGGAAAAATTCAGACTTCAGTGCTTTTTCCTCTTCTTTTTTATTTGTTTCTGGGATTTTCTCTTGCAAGGTCATTAGTTTTAAATTGTAACATGGAAATCAAAAAAGCTCGATGATTTACATTCTTTCAACTTTCCAAAACACATTCTGAAATCCAAGGTCATTTGTAAAAGAGAAATTTTCCTTTTAGCTTGTCTGTCTGCTGAGGAATTCATATTCAATAAAAGAATTTTTGTGCTGACATTCAGAGGATATTAAGTCATGTTAAATTGTTTTCCCTTAAGAGCCTTAAACTCTTATAAGAAAACACACATCTTTTTAAACATTAGTCTTTTAAATATTAGTAATGCCCAGACACGACGGTGTTGCTATGTTGAAGTTGGATCTATTTACTAAAGTTCACAGATTTATAATGAACATTAGAAATTACTAGAATGAAATTTTCTTTTCTTTCTTCCTTTTCCTTTCCTTTCCTTCCTTCCTTCTTTCTCTCTCTCTCTCTCTTTCTTTCTTTCTTTCTTTCTTTCTTTCTTTCTTTCTTTCTTTCTTTCTTTCTTTCTTTCTTCCTTTCTTTTGAGACAGAGTCTCCCCATCTTCCTGGCTCAGTTTACCAAGTGCTGAAATTACAGGCAGATTCCACCACGCCTGGTAGAACTATTTCTTTTGAATTATGCAATATTTATTGTGCAATTTCCTTATCTTTGGCTGACACTTGGCAAGTATAGTAATGCACTATAATTTCACACTTGGCCAATGTCGGAGGACACCGAACACCATGTGTTTATCCACAGCATTCTGTTTTGGCATTATGAGTCCCACAGTTGGCTTCATAAGTCAACTAGTATTTACGAATGGGTTGGAGTTTGCCTCAAGCCCTGTGTCATGGGCCACTATGAAAATAGAACTAACACAAGGTATATTCCTCTCTTAAAAGACATGGTAATCTTTTTGGGATACATATTGAGAACAGTACAAAAATGTAGAGCACCTTGAAGGTAAGCTAAGATAACAGGATACTTATACACATAAAGACCATGAATAAACAACATAGTACACTGAATATCAACAAAAAGAGTATGAAGTTCGTGTGATCTTCAGTGTACAGTATAAACACGGGCGAATTCTTGCCTTTTTCAGGTGTATATTTCTTCACCTTCAGCATGATGAAGCACGAAGATGTTGAGGAAGTGTATGTATACCTTATGCACAATGGAAACACAGTCTTCAGCATGTACAGGTGGGTGGTCTTTTCTATCACAGGTCTCATCGACACATATATTGCTGTAATTTGTGGAAGGAAAATCCAATGACGGGAAGTATGTAGCAATCAACAGCACACAACACGGCCTCAGTGCTCCGTTAGAGCCCTCATTTGCCAACCTATGTGAGATTATGATGAATGCATGAGCTGGAACAAATGAGATGAAATTGTGCATCAGCATGTTGATTAGAGCCCTGAACTTGTTAGGTAGCTTCACTTCCCAAGACAATCACTTGGACACCTTTCTTAACTTAGCTTTTTCTTCTCTCCCTCCTATATTTCTACTTTCTTTATTCCTCTCCCCTTTGACTGAGGCTTGGTACCTTCTCTGCCATCACCTGTTTGTGTTAGTCCCTTTCTTTCCCTGGCCCTGACCTGTGCTGCTGTTCTGATACTTATGCTAGACATCTGGCCCTTGAGCTCCTTGGAAACATTTATTTAGAAATCAATAGTGTACTTTGTTTTCATGTTAGAGTAGGATGTGGCAGAGAGAAAACATTTCCCATAGTTAAATCAGCTATTGGTATTGGGTAGTGTCCTTCTAGAAATAGTCCACCTAATAAACATTAACAGGTTTGGGGGTGCTTGTGTTTGGTTTTCTACATCATTTTCACCTAAACAAAGAATTGTATGAGACAAGCAAAAATGGTACAAATTTTATTTGAAAAGTTGAAGGTCAAGGGTAAGGGAGACTCTGCAGAGCTCTGTAGAGCAAACAGGCTGAGTAAGAAAGAGAAAATATAAAGAGTAAGACCCAAAATGGAAGTACATGCAGGAGGACAGAGAGCAGACTACAGGGAGGAAAGCCCCAGTCATGGGCTCGTCCTGCATGGTCTATGTCATTTTATTTCCTTCACACACTGTGGGAACTCACACGAAGGAACAGAAAAGTTCACATGCAGGGCTTGGGAATCATTTTATGCCTGTGTCATGGAACCCGATTAGGCTAACTCCATCAACAGCTTTGCCACACCCTGCTTTCCTGCCTAACCATAAGATGTCCATGAAGAACTCTGTGGCTGTTTGTTACATTTTCCTTTTTTTTTTTTTTACCAGAGATCAAGCTCAGGACCTTGCACTTGCCAGGCAGGGGCTTAAGCCACTGAGCTATCTCCCCAGCCTTTCCCTGTTATTCTTAATGATTTGTGATCATTACATTAAATCTGATGGGCATGGGGTCTGGGAATCACCAGGTCCACCCTCACTGGGCTGTATCTCTCCAATGAAGGTAGATGAGTCAGAGAAGAGCAGCGTAAACCACAAACTTTATTGCAGGCATTGCAAGAAGCAATACAAAGCCACTCCCGGGAGGAATGGGGGCACTCAGAGCTGAGTCACCACAGACTCTGGGGCCTGGGGGTCCCGTATCCACCCCCTCTAAGGGTTGACACTAGGCTGATTAGATATTGGGCCTGTTGTTAGGGGCTTGGTCTTATGGGCTAAAAGGAGGATTTGGGAAGGCATGGAAATCTGCACTAGAAGGGATAGGGCTGCCTGCCAGAAACAGATCTCAAAACCACAGGCTATTTTTTTTTTTTTATATTTCCTAAAGGGGCCAGGTTTCTAACCAAACCCTACCTAAGAGCTCTACCATCTTTATAATTGCTATCTTCTGGAACCTGGCCTCTATTTGAGGAAAAGACAAGTTATTATAGATGAAACTGTGTAAGAGATCAGAATACAGTGGTTCAAACATGATAGAATTATATATTTTTTAACCAATGCAGGGTAAGAGCCCAGGGTGAGAAGAAGAGTGGCAGGAAGGTTAGAGGACAGTGAAGAGGTCAGCAGGAGGGTTTTCCTCCTAGAGTTTGAGAGACTCAGGTGATGAAAGCAACGCTGCCACTAATAACACAGACTTACAATAAATTCCTTCTGGTTATCATCACGCCTGGAGTCAAAAGAAGTACAAGAAGCTTCTGGTATTTTTTATGCATCAGATATTATATTTAGGGAAATGAATCACACTATACCTAGCATTACAAATCCATGTAAAGCAAAGAGGAAACCCCACGCAGCTTCTCATGGAGGAGGAGACTGGATGCTACCGAAAAGCGGGCCTTCTCTGGCCCTCTGACTTCTAAATATTGGCTGAGTGCTTCTTCCTACATTAGAAAGCACAGCTCCCCATCTGCCGTGGGAGATACCCAAGCTGCATTTGCACATCAAGCTCAAAACTTAGATCTGGTGGGTAATGAACAGTCCTTTTCTTTATCCACAATCCTGTTCTCCCTGGGAGGGTCTTCTTCTGTTTGTATCCATGGCTATACCTAATACACGAGCAGCCTTTCTCATGACTTTCATAGATTACTTTCTCCTGTTTCAAATTTGTGATCTAAGTCAAACATCCTAAGTCATTTGTAGTGCAGGTTGTGTCCTTGGCAATAATGTGGGAGGCTTATGCTGTGATTGCTACCAATGACTTTTGGAAGTCAATCTTACTCTGTACAGCCTCCTGCCCCCACCACACACACACTGGGGATTGAACTAAGATACACGCCCAGTATCCTTTCCTGTTGTTTTGATACAAGGACTTGCTAAGTCAATAAATTTCTCAGGCTGGGCTTGAATTTGGAATCTTCCTGCCTCAGCCTCACAGAGTGCTGAAATAACAGGCATGTGCTACTTTTCTTGTTGCCTTACTCTTAATGTACAGGTAGTTACCCCAAGGTATTTTAAAATAACACATGAATAGGAAGGCAGCTTTTTCAAACTTATTAATCCCCAACTTTCTAGATTCTATTTACTTTTCTTTTAAATCCTGGCAGCTCTTCTCTGGAATAATCTCTTGAGAAAACAGCTAAAAGTCATTTCTCTAGTACTTTCCCTTAACTGTAGTATGGGCATTACATCTTCTTGTTATTATACGTTTTGTCACAGTAGAACACAGATGCTCAGCTCTTCAGCTCACAGACTTGGTTCCACGCTGCTCTGACTGACCATGAGTTACTGCAACCTGTTTGAATTTGGCTTCTGGTAGCTTAACTTCCTTTAGTAACAAATTCCAGATTCTTTAGGGGAGGCCAAACCGTCACAACAAAGACTCAACTTAATGGCTCAAACACAGAACTTCACTCCCGGTAAAAAAGTCCAGAGTAGAGAATCTAGGGTGGATGTTCCAGACTGGGACAGGGCTAGGAAAGCTCTCTTCTCTGTAGTAGCCTTTAATTAAGCACCCAGATTTTTACATATGGCTTCCAAGTTTATTCGACTCATTGCTATTAATGTTCCTGATAGGAGGAAGGAAAAACAAGGAGGAGAGTTTGTGAATTTTATGGGTGAACCCTACAAGTGGCATTTTCCATTTCTGCCCAGATGCCATTTTAGAGAACCTGTCACATGACTGTACCTAAGCACATAAAAGAAAAGGTAGATTCTGATGAAAAGTTGGCTGTGTGCTATAAATAGATTAAGTAGCTTTGTGCCTTTTTCTTTTCAGCTATGAAACAAAGGGAAAGTCAGATACATCCAGTAACCATGCAGTGCTGAAGCTCGCCAAGGGGGATGAGGTTTGGCTGAGGATGGGCAACGGTGCCCTACATGGGGACCACCAGCGCTTCTCTACCTTTGCAGGCTTCCTGCTCTTTGAAACCAAGTAAACAGATGAATACAATGGCTCCACTTTGAGGACTTGCAGCTGAGTTGGTTCTGCTATAACTCAAGGCACATATCATGTTAAGAGCTTGACAACCTGTATTTACAAAAACAATTATTAGGTACACTGATCATGCTGCAAGTCCATCAGTAATGTTGGATTACTCAGGGGCTCAGATAAATAAATCACAATATTGTCTTCCCAGATGGTCTTAACAAATATACCTAATCCTTTGTCACTCTTCCCTAGGTAGCTAAATTAGAACTGTTCCTTGATGCAGGTTACAATTAATTGTTTCCATCAAAGGCATGACTTCAGGAATGTTGGTGTTATTTGTGATGTCTGCTTTGAGGAGCCCCTGAAATTTTGAGTTCATTATCCTTTATAATATTGCAAAGAATAAGATGTAGCAGTTATGTTGGGG
Organism: Octodon degus; assembly: GCF_000260255.1. Lineage (NCBI taxonomy): Eukaryota > Metazoa > Chordata > Mammalia > Rodentia > Octodontidae > Octodon > Octodon degus. The sequence continues at coordinate 945,229 of NW_004524869.1, read as the reverse complement.
CAGGGGCAAACATATGGGTGCTTACAGGACCCAGGCACTAGAAACACATGCACAGCCTGGACTGGGAAGTAACAATTTGATCCAGTGGGTCAATATTCACAAAATAAAGTGTTGTTCATTTTTTAGTAGTTGATTTTTAAAAAGTAATTCCAAATAGCTTTTAGATAGTAAAAGTATTTTTAATGTTCAAAATAATTAGCTCATTTTTGTAAAGATATATCTGTGACTAATTCTTGGATTCTAATGACTTCCACTTTTAGAAACAGATTTTTCTCACAATATAGAATTGGGTTTATCAGAACTGATTTATCACATCGATTTTTTTTTTCAATTACACTCCTTGAATTATAGCAGCTTTTTATTGGTCCTGAGTTGCAGAACTGGGTAAAGTAAACTTAGAATATAAGACGTTATATTCTTTTCTATTAATTTGAAAATTACTCCAATGTATTTATGTTTTATAATATTATGTCACATTGAAGGGACTGTCATCTTCATTGTATGCTGCCAAAAATAATGCACATAAAATATATAAACATTCCATTTGAGAGACATACATGAAAATATCTTTACATTGTATTTAGTGAAAAATTATATTATTGCAGGATTCTTCACAGAGATGGGACACGAAGGCTTTTTTTTTGTAGGAAGTAGCTCTGTGCATAGCAACATGGACCCAGTAGTCTGGCATCTAAAGACCAAGCATCCAGCACTGTGGGTTCTTGCCCCTTATATACTTGTTGGGATTCTGTCTCCCTTGGGCTGCCACAAACTACTAACAAACTACAGCCGGATTGGATACAGCCTATGTTACAGAGCTGTGCTAGAACCACATGTGTGTATATAGGAACTAAGTGTGCCATGTTGACTTTCTTTATTCTAACAAGGTCCACATTCCTTAAGGGGGAAGCTCTGCCACATTCTTTTAATAGGACTTCCTGGATTATAATCATTCAGTGATGTTCGCAGAGAAGTTTTGGAATAACAGGTGTTTTAGGAGATGCCATTTGGCTTTTGCCTAACTTGCATAGCAAAATCTATCTCCAAAGGATTAAATTTGCCACCAAAAGAATATTGTTAAGAATGTGCCATAAATTCTGAAAACAGAACCCACAATAAGGTTTAAAAGAGGAAAGTATAATTGCAATATATATTTACTTTACTATTATACCGTATTTAAAATCAGTAGGGAAATGTCTACTTGATATTCTATGTAATGATTTACCTTTAAAGCAATGAGCCCTTATTTCATTTGTTATCAGAACTTGAATTTTCACCTAGGGCTTTAGACCACAGATTTCCTTTTATCCACCTATAGCTAGAGGCTGAAGACCAGTGCAGGGCCCCCTTATTAGCTATGTCAGTTCTTTCAATGCTCAATTTAGCTTCTGAGCCTCTCCTTTTGATTTAGACATGTGTTTAAACTCTTCCTGAAACCATGTGTAATACTCTTTTAAAGTGAATGGGTATTAAGCTATATTGTGCTCAATTGGAAATATTTTGTGATTTTGTGTATTTTTTTTCCTCCAGGGTTGTGGGGTCATGAGGTTGAGGTTTCCTACGTGAGATGTCTTAACATTTCATAGCTGTGCATTGTCAATAGCTATTTGAATGCTGCATGTTGACTAAAGAGATCTCTATAACTGCGGAATTTACACTACCTAATAAATGCCTAGAGGAAGATTTTGGCATGGCTTTAGATAAAACTGTAGCAGGGCCAGCCAAATAGCTCAGCAGACTAAAGCACCTGCTTAGGCAGACACAACGGCCAGGGTTCAAATCCCCAGTGCGCTCTGTTGGCCCCGCCCCCTGGGCATGCTGAGATGCAAATGAGACTGGGCATGGTGGCACACACCTGTAATCCCAGCTCTTGGGAGGCTGAACACAGGTGGATCACTGCAAGTCTGATCTATATAGTGAGACCCTGTAGACTCTGTATTAAAATACAAAAAAAAAAAAAGATATCCTCAATAAATTGTAGCAAGAAAAAAATGCATTCAATATGTACAGAAAATAAACACACTTTTATTAAATGCATTCTTTTTCAATGTTCTTAAGCATAACAGTTGTACAATTGTAAGTAATACGGCTTAAACAAAAGCATAGTATTTTCATGCAAACCATGTGAACAACTATGAAAATCAGTGATGGGAGCACAAAGTAGGGTCACCTGTAGTTGTAGGCAGGTGGAAAGCTTTATAGCCTTGCAAATCAGTCCCAATATGAGAAAAAGAAAAGGTGACTCACTCACAGGAGAGAATGGAAAAGCCAAGGTAACTGTCAGAGTCTTCACAGTTCTCCCCATGGCCACAATGACATGCTTTTCCCTCATCTGTTTGGCTTTCTGTGGCTTCATTGATCCATGGTCAATTCATATCCCAAAACACTGAATGGAAAATTCCAGAAATAAAGAACTTATACATTTTGAATTGTGTGTTATTGAGTAGCATTTGGTGCTAGTCTGACCATCATCCACAGTCCTGAATTATCTTTTTCCACAGTATCTAAAGTATGTATGCACTTTTATCCTGTTTGTCCCTTAGTAGATAGCTGACACCGGCTGTTGCCTTATAGCAGTGCTTGTGTTCCAGCACGATTTTGCTTGATCATGACTCCAAAGTATGAAAGTAGTGATGTTGGCTATCTGGATATTCCAAGAAGAAATCATAACATACTTCTTTTATGTGAAAAGGTGAAAGGTCTTAACTTGTGAGGAAAAGAAAAGCAATCATATGCTGAGGTTACTAAGAGCAGATCTTCTTATCTGTGGAATTGTGAAGAAAAATAAATTTTATCTTAGTTTTACTGTTGCACCTCAAGCTGAAAATGTTAGAGCCGTAGTGAAGCATTTTGTATCCAATGAAAATGAAAGAGGCACTGAATTTGTCCATATCTGTGTAGAAAAAAAAACAAAACAGTATATGTGTATCTGTCTCTGATTTGACCTAACATAGTAGGAGCACTCTGAAATACTACTTGCACCATCTAAGATATTGAGGAACTTTATTGAGCATATAGCGAAAAAAGCTGACATCAAAATAAATTAAAGTTAATTCAAACAGGATGAATATACAAATGGACTTATAAAAGATGAGAATAGCCTTGATACACATGTACTTAGTGAAAGACACTGTAGTGGAGCCAGAGAGATAGCTCAGTGGAATAAGTGCTTGCCTGGCAAGTGCAAGGTCTTGAGTTTGATCCCTGGTACCACCAAAAAAAAAAAAAAAAAAAAAAAAAGAATAAAAAGGCACTGTTGTATTCTAGGAGCTTCTGCGGTATTTAGAGTACAAGGCATACCTTTCCTGAGCTTTTTTACTAATAGTGATTAATAAGTAAAGGTGGGTTAGTGGATGAGTAATATGAAACAGAATGTTTTAACAGGCATATAAGGCAGAAGGCCAGGGACTCCCAGGAGAAACAAACAACATCCAGCTGAAAGCATGAAAGAAGCTTGTAGAAAAGGTATTTGCTGACTATAGACAATTTATTTTATTTATTTATTGCAGTACTGGGGATTGAACTCAGGACCTTACACTTTCCAGGCAAGCGCTTATTCCACTGAGCCATCTCCCTGGCCCTGACAATTTCTTTTTTTGTTAGGCTTGTAGTGTTATTTTTACAACTATCTTGTTCTTTTCTGACTTAAGAAAAAATCTCTATATAGCATAAAATTATCTCTTTATCTCAAAAATTTAATATAAGCATTTTGAAATTAGTTCAGTCTTTTTCTGCACATATTTTGGTTTTTATTTTAAAAACAGTAATGAAAGAAGCCATCTTATACGTGCCTTTTTTTTTTTGTATCTTATACCTTTTTTCTTTGCATTTAGTATGTGGTCTATAAGGTCTCACTACACAGATCAGACTCATAGCGATCCTCCTGTTTTCAGCCTCCCAAGTGCTGGGATTACAAGTGCAGGTCACCACACCCAGTCTCAGCCTCTGTCTCAGCGTGTCCCAGAGGCCAGGCCAGTGTTGCAGGCTAGGGATGGAACCCCAGCCCTACCTCTGCCTAAGCAGGCACTTTGACCCACTGGACTATCTAGCTGACCCCTTGTATCTTATATCTTGCTAAAGTTTCACCTAATATGTTCACAGCATGCTCAAGTTGTACTTCAACCTATTTAAAAACATAATTTTAATGGCTGTATAATTTATTTATCCTTTTTGTTTGGAGCCATTTTTTTCCTCTTTTGAGGTTTTATAAAAATTACAAATAATGAACGATGTTCATAGTTTATTAAAAAATAAACTATGCACACATGATTTCCTTTAATTACATTTCCAGAAATAGAACTATTTGATCTATGTTTAATGCTATTAATATATGTGCCTTGGAGCACTGTGCAACATTTCTTTTTTTCTTTCTTTTTTTCCTTTGGTACCAGAAATCAAACTCAGGTCCTCACACTTGCCAGGTGAGCGCTGTGTGGCTGAGCTATAGTATCCCTGGCCCTTTTAATTCTATTAATAATATCATAAAAGTTAGAGTTCTGTAAGCAGAGACTTTATCAGAAGGGATTATTACAGTAAGGGCAGGAAACTCGTATAGTAGGGAAAGCCCAGGACCTCAGCAGTCAGCAGCTACGGACTTCCCATTGTGGAGACACAGAAACAAGAGTGAAAAGAACCCCGTGGGGGGAAATGGGATGAATGGGGTGCAGATATGCGGGGGGGACAGGAGACAGGGAATGAGTTTTCCCTGAAATCATCCTAATTTCTTGAGGGGTTGTTAAAGAGAGCTTGTTGGATGTTTCAGCACTCTCAGTGAATGTAGGGTCATGGAGACAGGAGAAAGGCTAGATGGATTTTGCTCAAGTTGAGGTAGCTGAGATTGACATTCAAGAAATAGCACTTATAGCCAAATATAGCTGTTCCCTTTCCATTTAAATTTGACAATTGCTTGATATCACAGAAATATTGTGAACAGGAAGAAAGACCCTTCCCTAGTTGTGTAGATGAATTATCTTGGGCAGTTGTCTAATATCTATCTTTACTTCCCTCATTGGTGAAATGGACTGTCTATGAGTATGTTCCTCAAAGAGTTATTATTAGCTACGATATATACTATCCGTCTCTTAACACAGAGAAAATAACTATGATTAGCAGCTCAGAATAATGCACATTTATTATTTCACTATGCCGATAGTTAAAAGTCCAGGAGTGGCTTAGGTGCATTGGCCGAGGCTGGATATCTGAAAGTTTAGCAGCAGAAAGACATGCCCGCGTTCCCTAAGCTTGTGGAAGAATTCATTTCCTGTAGGGTGCATGGATTAAAGGGCCAGAGGGCAATCCTGATTATTACCTGAAAGCTGCCCTAGAGTCATTACAGGACAGTTTCAAAGAACTTCTTACTTTATTGTAACATGTAGTTGTGACAAGTTGGTTAGCAAGAAAAGGTTACATTCTGTTCTGTCATAACTAAGGCTGGCACAACTCATTACCTGTGCAGTATTCTACTGGGTGGAAGCAAGTCATCAGACACTTTACGGGCACAAGGACGAGATTACACAAGGGAGGAGTCATTTGTGGCCACGCGGACCAGTTTTCCACTTTTCCCCTTGGCTGCTAAAGAGCCATGTGCTCCCGCATGCACCCATCTGCCCTATTCTTCAGAGGTCCCATTCTATTTCAGCTCAAAATTCTTAATCTCACCATTTGCATCAGATTCAGATATGAGTTCAGCTTTCCAGATCCAGACTTTTTTAATCCAGCTCACTGATTTGTGAACATAATTTATTCTAGGAACACACTTTTAATCCAAAGCACATATCAAAGAAAATTTCCACATGAGAATGGAAACTCAAAATGATTTGCTCCACAATCCAAAAGAATTCATGTAAAAATGATTACAATACTGCAATATAACACAAAACAATAAAGTACAAAATACAAAGAAAAGTAAATTAACCTACACTTAACTTCAAAAACCTTTGTGGCTGGTGTGAGGGAGATAAGAGAAAAGGGTTATTATACAGGATGATTTTCACTATCATTAATGGCATCAGCAGTATCTATTGGCTCAGTGGAATGTTTTTCTTTTCACCACCTTGAACAAGGAACCTGTCCAATGACACTTGCTTTTGCCATCCTTTGGGGCAATGTGACGCTGCACTGTCATTAAACAGACTCACTGCTTGCATAGCTACAGCCTTATTCAGGTGATATTTTTCTACAAAATTTTGCTCTGTTCCCAACACTTTACATGTTAATACTAGGGTTCACCCATTTAAACTTATTTTATTCAAATGACCTCTTAAAAAGCCTGAGCTCTGAGAACAGTCACATTTTCACATACTGGGAGTTAGGATTTGGATGTAAAAGTACTTGCTTTAGATCCGGAAAAGATCTCAAAAGTCGTGCGAGATTTTCTAGGCTTTTTTTCTTTGTTGAGCTTTTCAAGGTCTGGAATCTGAAACTGTTAGGAAAGCTTGATGTTGGGTGAGAACTCTGAATCATTGTGAATCTGATCCTGTATTTTACTTCAAGTTGGTTGTTTTTTCAGAAAAATAGATGAAGAAAATAGGATGAAATATTAATGTCTCAATCTGGATGTCTGTTTTGGAATTTCTTTGGAATGTCTTTGGAATTTTCTGTTTCAACTTTCTTAAAATACAAACAAAAGAGATAAACTTTGTGCTCCCAGAAAAGCAGGCGCCTGAGACAGAGGCAGAAAGGGCAGGCATTGGAAGGCAACCCCGCACAGGGACAGCTGAAAAGGCCTTGGAAAGGTAAACTCATGAAAAGTAGCTCAAGCTCGCCTGAAAGATTTGTAAGAATCGGGTCACATTTTCCCTTCGCTTTTATCCCCAGCTTCGAATACATAAAGCCACACGTAAAAACCAAGTGCAGCGAGATTCCAGCTTCTACCTCTATTCCGTGTGCTGCAGCTGTAAAAAATATGCCTGTCCCCAGCCTTTATCGAGTTAAGAGAAATAATTTCTAAAAGTAGTGAAGACTATTCTGAAATGGGTCGTAGTTGTTGACCGGCAGTCAGATATATTCTTCAGAGGTTCTATCTAAAGGCCCTCAATACAGAACAGGTGTTTTCCTCTTGGGTAGACATATAGCTTTGAGTCTGGAGGAGACAAAGCCAAAGAAACAAATCAAATAATCACAACAGGATAATTATGAAAAAGATGAGTTAGAACTTTTTGTAGGTCTATTAGCAAATATCTCTTAAATGTGAGGTTTAATCCCTTTTATCTTTTATGGCCATTGTATATTGTCTCAAACAAACTGGCCTTTTATATTTTACCAACTCTATTATTACTTGGGGCACATGGATTGCCAGAAATAGGGAAAACACTGAGTACTCTAATTTGTATGTGGGGTCACTGGCTGGTTAACTACGTGTGGAGGGCCACCGGAGCAGTCTCCTTGAAAGAAGAGCGACTGTCTCCATTTTGACTGAGCCTGACCCTATTTCCTATGTACAGAGCTGGCTAGGACTTCTGTTTATCAGTTGGCCTTAGGTAAATGTAGGCCACCTACCTAGCTCAGCTCACAATGATCACCTACTTCCCACAATTTTTGGCCAATCCTCCTTAAGTCACTCTCCTACTGAATAAAAACCGGGTGAGACCCTGGGGTCGCTCTCTTGGTTTTGGAAAGCCATCTTTGTGGCTGGACTTAGAGTCCCTTGGCTACCTGTGAAGAAGCCAGAGCGGTCATCGCCCATATTTCCCTAATGGCAGTTCGGGTTACTTCTTCAGAGGGGGGAATGTTATAGGTAGCCAAATTAGATAGAAATATTAATAGGCAGTCAGGCAGGGCCAGGCCCTCGAAGGAGACAACACAGAAGATGAGATGCCCACAACTGTGGGAGGGGCGGATGCTCCTGCTGTGAACCAGACCTAAAGACCTAAAGGCCAAACAAATGCTAAATGTGTAGCACCTGGGATTGATATTCTAAATAGGTATCGATCACCTGGAAAGACCCAAGTGAGTCACTAGCCCAACCCCCAACAGAAAGAGACCCTGTCCCGCATTCCAGCCCCCAACAGGAAAAGACCCTGTCCCATATGTAATCCCATTGGTTGACCATAGTTTTGTCCCACCTCCTGCCCACCTAAGCGAGTTCCCATTCTCTCTACCTTAGCCTCGCATGGTTTTACACTATCAAAGTCCCTAGAAGAGACAGCTTCCCGGGGAACTACCTGCTCGGCCCCCCCCTCCTGTCCTTCTCTTGGACAGAAGCTTTTTTTCTCTCAATAAATATATTCTGCTCATAAAAAATAAATAAAATAAATAAAAGTAGTGAGACTATTTGTGAGTCCTGTATTATATATACTTTAAGATGGACATTAAGTTAAAAATTTAAAAGTAGCCATAGAACACCAGGTGACAAAAAAAAAAAAAAAAAAAAAGTTGAAGCTCTTTTATTTAACCTTTGCTAGCAGCGATTTGTTTCCTTGGTGCTTTTAGGAGTGGTCTCGGTCCCCTCCGGGATGAAAACATCTGGTAGTTTAAGTGTTAGGGCTCAAGAGGGACACCCTGCAGCCAACGGGGGTAATCGATCTGACACTGTTCTTACCTACTTAAGTGTTTTTATTTTTCTTGTTAGGGCTCGCCAAGGTGAGAAGCTTTCTGACAGGTCCGGGTCAGCGGAGAGCTGGATCCCGGCCCGCAAGCGACTCAGCAGGCGACAGCAGGCGGGGCGGAGGGGCGGGGCGCAGACGCCGGCCGCGCAGGCGCAGAGGCGCAGGCCGAGGTTAAGGAGGGCTTGTGCAGCCTTCCCTTGTCTTGCAATCCTAGAGGCCCGATGGCGCTACGGGGCATCAGGGTGGTGGAGCTGGCCGGCCTGGCCCCGGCCCCGTTCTGCGGCATGGTCCTAGCCGACTTCGGGGCGCAGGTGGTGCGTGTGGACCGGCCCGGCTCCGCCGGCGACGTGAGTCAGCTGGGCCGAGGCAAGCGCTCGCTGGCGCTCGACCTGAAGCGGCCTCCGGGCGCGGCCGCGCTGCGGCGCTTGTGCGCACGCGTGGACGTGCTGCTGGAGCCCTTCCGCTGCGGTGAGCCCGGGACCCCACGGGCCGGCGGGGAGGCCGCGCCGGGAGCCCGGGAGCCCTGCGGTGCCACCCTGGCCGGCCGGCCCTTCGGGGTCTTCACCTAGCCTTTAGCTCTGCTGATTGCCGGAATGCCCCTAGAGAGGATCTGCTGCAGCTTGGGTTCTAAGACAACAGCTGTGGCCCATTGCTCCCTTTGCGTCTCTTTGACTCCTTCCCTAGTTCCTTTTTATTTTTTCTAAGCAATTTTATGTAGCTTTCCCTCTTAACTGGAGGGTCTCATGAAAGCTGTAGATTCTCTTCCCAGAACTATGGGCATAGGTATACTGACAGTTAGGTGCTCTTCACGTAGAGTGGGGTATGACTCACGCACAGGCCAAGCTAGTACCTCCTGCCTTAGACGCAGGTGTTCCCTAAAGCCCGGTTTCAGCTCATGTATTTTGTTCTCTGCTCGCTGGAGCCGTCTTACAGCCCCAGTTTCCATCTTTTGTAGACGGAACATGCCCCGATCTGTAACTGCCTACTCTTGGAGCCTCAAAGGGCTGGCACACACTTCAGTCCTCTAACCCCACTGCAGTTGTCACAAATCCCAGACAGAACCTTTCCCATTTCTTTTTAAAATGGCGTTACCTCTATCTGGGTAATTTATCTCAGCGAATAGAACTAGTGTCCAGCTGCCTGCATCAGAAACTTGGAATTTGTCCTTGCTTTCATCATGTCTGTTTTCATTGATCTCTAATTTTTTCCCTCTTTACTAAGACTTGGGGTTCTTTCTTTCCACACCGGATGCAACAGCCCCTACATTGGTGTAAGAACCTTTTAGAAACTGAGGTTAATCTATTTCCAGACACCTGCCTGAGTCATCTTATTAAAGTACAAGCCCAAAGCATTGTCTGGTAGAAAGTCACGAAGTGGGAAATGTCTAGCAGGCACCAAGCATATTTAAGTGTAAGGTTCATTTAGCCCCTAATTCAGATTTGAAGATTGTAGCAGTAACACATACCGATTTAATAATGCACCACTTAAACATAAGAATGGATAAACATGTTAAATAATTTGAGGTTTCATAATTAGGAGGATAGAATTATAAAAACATATATAGCCCCCAGGCAAGGCTTGTAGTTAAGAGGATAATTGGATTTTATCATAGCCTGAGAAAGATGGGTCCTAAACAGTTATCTTATTGTGTAGTTATCTTTATGATGTTTAATCTCAGTTGATTTTATGTGCCATTTACCTGGGTTTTGTGCACTACGGGTATTTATTACCTCCTTTTGATTGTTGTACTGGAACTGCTCTTTCTTTCTATAAATGTTTGTAAATAAGTCCTTTATGGTGAAGGTACATTGGGGGAAATGGAAAGAGCCTACTGTGAACCCTGCAGGAGGAGTTCCTGAGCTGAGGGGGAACATGGGTGTGACCATATTCACTGTCCTTAAGGAGGAGGAGGTGGCTGGCATTGATGCAGGCATGGAAAGAGAAAAAGGGGACTCCTGCTCAGGTGATTGAGTAGGCTTGGATATGCCTAGCAAGAACAGGTGACAGAAGTATACTGGGGCAGAACCCACATATTCCAGAAAAGGTAGGTTTCTTCTGGGTTCTTATTACTGGATACATGTTGTAAACTATAAGCTAAATAACAATCAGAGAGTCTCCAAAGAATACTGGAAATGGCGGAACATTTCCATGTTCCCTAGTCAACTGTGAGCTTATTTGAAGAAGTAAGGGGAAGTTTTTAGAAGAGAAGGGTGGATTACATAAAATATTGTGAAATAATAATCCCAATATGTGGCTACAGAGATTAACAAAAGGGTGGTAGGGCTGGGGAGATAGCTCAGTAGTCTAAGCTCCTGCTTGGCTACCTTGAACAAGGACTCAGATTCAATCCCTATTACTACATGCTGTGCCTGCCCCAGTGGTGCATACTTGGGAAGGCTGAGATAGGAGGATCACTAGGAGGCCGAGCTGTGTAGTCAGACCTTGTATCCAATAAATAAACTAAAAGGTGGTGGTGGTGGTCAAAGTTTGAACAGACACATACTGGGCAGGTGCCTCCATGGAACTTTTCTATGAGGTTGGCCCTTGTTCCAGGTGGTGGTTCTGGCAAAGCCATCTGTGGGTCATTTGTGTTATTTATTAGGTATTGTGTTAGTCAGATTTTCCTCACTGGCAATATATACCTGAGAAAATGAACTTATAGGAGGAAAGATTTATTTTAGCTCATCATTTCAGAGGTTCCAGTCCTTAGAGGACTCCTTTGCGTTTAGACTCATGCAGGGCAGAAGTATTATGGGTAAAAGAAAAGCTGCTCACGTTGTGGCAGCCAGAAAGTACAGGGAGAGAAGAGTCAGAGTGGAGGAGGCTGAGGACAGGATGTAACTCCTAAGATCACACCCCTATCACCCCATCACCTACTCAATACCACGAGGCCCACTTCTGTCCCTGCCCGGTTGCACATCAACTTAGGAATCCATGAATGGGTGATCCACTGGTGAACGCAGAGCCCTCACGATTCAGCTACCTTCTGAAAGGCCTCCATCTGAATACATGAGCATGTTGAGGAGCATTTTTATATCTAAACACTCCTAGACGTGCATTCAGGGAGTCACCTCCTTCGTAACTTCTCAGCTTTATTTATTTATTTTCGATTAGGGCCTGACAAAAGTGATTCTGTTTTGATTCTGACAACTTTCACAAAGTCTACAGCGAATGATGCTCTTAGTGCTATGTACTTCCAGGTGCACCGTTTCGGTTTCCCTGGCAGAGGTGACAGAAATGGGCCTTGCTGAACGGAATAGGTGATGGGGGCATGATATGATTGTCCCCAGACCCAATTTAGGCTCTAAAATAATGATTATTTTTCTCATAAGGTGTCATGGAGAAACTTCAGCTTGGGCCAGACCTGCTGCTGCGGGAGAATCCAAAGCTCATCTATGCCAGGTTGAGTGGATTTGGCCAGTCAGGAAGCTTCTCCCAGGCAGCTGGCCATGACATCAACTATTTGGCTTTGTCAGGTATTTTGAAAAATAATTTTTCTCTATATTTTTAATTGGGACTCAGTCAAGTTACAGTTACATTGATTAGCGAGAAGTTTTAAAGGTAAAGGTTAAATATAAGAATCAATACAAATATGGTTGTTTATTTTAAAGCTTTTTTCTCTTTTCTGAACATCTATGAGGAATAATATATTCTCATTAATTACATTTGTTTATTTATATTTTGAGGAGTCAGTTTTCAGGACAGACCCTACTAGGAAGTAGGAAACTTTGTAGAAGTAGCAGTAGTCACTCTATAGTTTGAACTTGAGTCTGACCATCCTTTGTGGAGAATCTTTGCCTGAACCATGTTGCCAGACTTCCATAAGCTCTAGAAAAGGCTCATGGTTTCCAGGTCCCACTCTCACTCTATCAGAACTCTACTATGAGAACACATCTTAGAACAGACTGATTCTAGATTTCTGATAACTGTGTGTTCTTGACTGAAAGGAATTCTCAGATTTTCTGAGTCCACATTTCAAAGGTGAGAAAAAAAGTAAGGATAAAACTGATTTGCACATCAATTTAAAAACTATTTCCTTTCTTTCCTTAGATATATTTTCTTATATCTGTTCCTAATAAGATGCATGATATGTCTTAAAAAAGAGTTGAGGATGATAATTTCCCCTTAAGCCCAGCAAGTGAAAATTTAATAATGAAATTTTGAAAATGTCCATTAGGATAATGTTTTAGAAAAGAAAAATCTCAGCAAAGCACAGGACCTGTGTTTAAAGAAAGCTAATTTATAAGTAGACTGAATGGGTTCATATTTGAAAAAGCATCATGTACTAGTTTTCACTCAAGTGTGTGTCTACAGATTGTTCATCTAAGATGATCATATATTTATTTGAAGGAGACATTAGCTTTGTCTTTTTATGTGTTTAGTACAGGGTCTACACAGATTGGATTCGTAGTGATTCTCCTGTTTTCAGCCTCCCAAGCGCTGGGATTACAGGCATGCGCCACAATACCCAGGCTCAATCACAGTCTCAACTCGCTTCGTTTTTAATGTTGTAGGTGTTCTGTCAAAACTTGGCAGAAGTGGTGAGAACCCATATGCGCCGCTGAATCTCCTGGCCGACTTTGGCGGTGGCGGCCTTATGTGCACAGTGGGCATCCTGATAGCCCTGGTGGAGCGCATGCACTCTGGCAGAGGCCAAGTCATTGACGCAAGCATGGTGAGAATGAAGAGAGGGGACTGTTCAGCCTGCCGCTTGAGTGTGATATGTAACTACCTGAAACCCTTTTCTGAATGACATAAATGAAATGTAGTATTTGATGCCAACTCACCAAGAATGTTTTTTACTAGAAAATAACCTCATGTCCTTTGTACATGTCAGAATGTCCTATTTTAATCATCTGTGAAGTTAGTTCTCTTATGTCTTTGTGATTCACCTGATCCCATGTTATATTTCAGCAGTTTTCTCTAAGTTATCTTTTATGCTTCAAATAAATCTCCAATCAATCTTCATTTAAAACTGAGCTTAAGGAATGTCCCCCAGCAGATTTTTTTGAGTGCTGAGAACGCGCCCTGCTGTCTACACCTCCCTGATACATTCGGGAGGGGGTGCTCCCGTATAAAGCTGCTTTTCTGGCCACCCTTGAACGTTGGCCTCATTTCCTGCTGGGCACTTCTCCTGTCTAGTTTCTTCTAATCCTCAAAACCACTTTAATTTAGAATACTAGCATCCCCTTATCTGTGGCAACCAATGTTGCCTAGGACTGTAGTTAACTAATACCAAACCTCATATATGTCATACTTTTTCCTATACATAAATGTATGCCTGAGATGAAATTCAGCTTATAAATTAAACACAGTCAGAAATTGACAAAGTGAAAATGAAATAGAACAATTGTAATGATATATAGTTATAAAGATTATTTAAAACTATTTTTATTTCTGGAATTTTCAAATGAAAATGTTTATCTTGTTTATTGATTTATTTATTTGATTTTTTTTTTTTTTTTGGTGTAACTAGGAATTGAACTCAGGCCCTTGCACTTGCCAGGCAAGCACTTATTCTGCTGAGCTATCTCTCTGGCTCCTATTTATTTATTTGAGATAGTATCTCAGTATGTAGTTCAGGCTGCCCTTGAACTTTACTGTGTACCTCAAGCTGGCCTTTAATTAGTGGTGATCCACTAGCCTTAGCCTCCTAATTGTTGGGACTACAGGCGTACACTACCATATCTGGCTAGTTAAAAGTTTGAGACTTCAGTTGACACTGGTAACAGAAATTGTGGATAAGGTAGTGGGGGCAACTTTACATAAAGGCATAGACATTTGTCCTCGGTTTCATGATGAGTCCAATCAGGCACCATCAAGTTTGCATATTTTTAGATCTTTCCAAGTAAAATGGATAATAGGCCCCCGGGACATAAGCTAAAACAGACCAATTACTGGGTTATTGCTCAGGGAAAAGGGGTAGTATTGAAGCGCTGATGTTAGTATGTCTCTGGATTTCAATGTTATTTGAGGTGTAAAATTGGTATGATGGTTTGGCAGGGTTGAAGGAGGGAAGGAATCAAGGAATCCTGTATTTCTGTCCTGGTTTCATGAATTAGTGTAGAATGCTGAGATGTTCATAGAACAACAAATGAACCTAATGACAACTTTTGCAGAATGTGTCCCCATCATTAAATGATGCAGTGATTACACTTGGTGATGACAATTATCACGACTATAAGTTGAGGGATGAGATTTCAGGTTGTAAGCAAAACTGAGATATGTCCAAAGAAATATCTTGTGTGCCTTTCAAAGTCATTAGGTGAGAAATTCCTTACTGTTGGATGTTGGTAATGTAAGGGACAAAGATGTGTGATGGCCTGCTCTCTGGGGAACTAGAATCATTACAATTATAGAAGCCACATGGATGGGAAGTTGTCTGCGTTAGAGTCCAGTGCCTCCAGTATTTGAGGTTGAGCCTTGTTAATTATACTTGAGAAAGTGAATCCACTTTCTACAGAAAGATGGCATTCTTGTGTAGAAAGATGGCCTTGTTATACTAATTTATTCAACTCAGAGAACCTCTCCCCTGCCACCAATAATGTCTTGTTTATTTTGTAACTTTCTTTTTTTTTTTAAATATTTATTTATTTATTTATTTATTTTGTGTGTGTGTGTGTGGCCAGTTCAGCCCAGCAGGGGGCAGGGCTGGCTGGCATGTGGTGCTGGGGATTGAACCGCGGTCCCTGTGCTTTTGCTTAACTTGTTCTAAGTAGGTGCTGTAGACCACTGAGCCATCTCACCAGCCCTATTTTGTAACTTTCTGATGATCATTAAAGATAAGATATATTAAAAACTCAATTAGATTTTTCTTGGAGTTGACATCAAACTAAAATCAGCTAAATTTAACTATAATGTGATTTCTCTTTAAAATATGATATACTAGGGCCAATGAGATAGCTCAGTGGACTAAGTGCCTGCTTTGGCAAGTGCAGGGACCAGGGTTCAATCCTCAGTCCCAAATGCCACACCAGGCACCCTGAGCCTGGGACCAAGTCTGGGCGTGGTGGCGTACACCTGTTATCCCAGCTCTGAGGAGGCTGAAAACAGGAGGATCACTATGAGTCTGAGCTGCGTAGTGAGACCCTGTACCAAATACATAAATGAAAATAAATAAATGTGTTATACTTCCTATATCAGTGTCTATGTGTTTATAAGTCTTGAAATCAGAAAATGGGTAGACTTTTAAGAATCCTTTGTTGTGTTTTTAATTCTTTATCCTGGAAATTTTTAATATGAATGGAAGTAGAGACATTAGTATCATGAACTTTCATATGACCTCACATAGCTTCAAACATTCAGTGTTTTGCTAGTCTTCTTTGATGAAGCAAGGCAAAAGTAGTTCCAAGTTTTGCAACAGTTCCTGAACTGAATAGTGCCGCTGATTCTCATTCTACTACAAATTCTTTCTATCTCAATTTGCAGAAATCCCAAAGAAGTCATCTAATTAAGGCATTGCATACATTATAAGACAGGCATTGTGGTTTGACTATTTAAACCTACATAGACTGCTTCATGCTTGAATTTCCTGGGCTAATACTCTGTTCTGCTTTTTAAAGGTAGAAGGAACAGCCTATCTAAGTTCTTTTATATGGAAAACTCAAAAAATCGGTCTGTGGAGTGAACCTCGGGGAAAGAACCTGCTAGATGATGGGGCACCTTTCTACACAACTTACAGGACAGCAGATGGAGAGTTCATGGCTGTTGGAGCTCTAGAACCCCAGTTCTACCAGCTTCTGATCAAAGGTAAGTAGCTGTCATATGCCTCCTCTTTTGCTATGGGTGTTCTTTAGCCCTTCTTATTGTGTCTTTGAATTTTATAATGTCTTTCATTTTA
>NW_004524869.1:916128-927843 GCF_000260255.1 Octodon degus | reverse complement strand
AAAAAAAATTTTTTTAAATATTTTATTTATTTACTTGTTACAGGGTTTTGCTACTGGTGCAGGATCTCACTACACAGCTCAGATTCATAGTAATTCTCCTGTCTCAGCCTCCGAGTGCTGGGATCACAGGTGTGTGCCACCATGCCCAGTTTTTGTGGCCTGCATAGTGCAGAGCTGGCTCGGCATGCGGTACCAGGGATTGAACCCAGGGCCTTGGGCTTGCCAGGCAGGTGCTTAGACCACCGAGCTATCTCCCTGGCCCTGGAAATCTAAGCTTTCTAAAGCACATTTTGTTACTTAAGCTACAGTAAAAATTGCGTGATAGTTAGTTCAGAGAATTCCTTGTTAATATAACCTCACTCCAGCATTTTTCCTGGAAGTTTTAATGGTTTGAGCTCTCAGATATAGGCTTTGATCCATTTTAAATTGATTTCGGTGTACAAAGTAGATTAGGGTTCAACTTCACTCTTTTGTATAGAGCTTTCCAATTTTCACTACTTGTTGAAAGTGATGATACTCTTCTCGTTGAATGATCCTGGCAACCTTCTTAAAAATAATCTGACCATGAATATAAAGGCTTATTTTTAGACTTTCATTTCCAATTCATTAAATCTGAAGGTCTTTCTTCACATCAGTGCTACATTATCTTCATTGCCATAACTTTGTAGTATGTTTGAAATTGGGAAGTGTAAGCTCCCTGACTGTTTTGTTTTTTTTTTTTAGTATTCTTTTGGCTGTTTATATTCCCTTGAATTTCTATATCAATCTTAAGATTACCTTTTCAATTTCTGCAAAATGACAGCTAGAATTTGAGAGGGGTTTTGTTGAATTGTGTGCATTGATCTGGGGCACATTGCCACGTTAAAGGTTATTAAGCCTGGGTCCGGGAGATAGCTCAGTGGCTTAAGCATCTGCCTGGCAGGCACAAAGTCTCAAGTTTTATCTCTAGTACTGCAAAAAGCAAAACAAAACAATATTAAGTCAATACTATTAAACCTAGGGTACTTACTCTCCATCTCTTTGGAATTTCTTTAATTTATTCCTGTTACTCTTAGTAATTTTCAGTGTACAAATCCTGTATTTTTTGGTTAAATTTATTTCAGTGAATGGTATTCTTTGGACATTCCTCTTCCCACCTTCCTATATGTTTAAGGACTTTATTATCTTAAGAACATTGAGTTAGTCATTGATCTACAATAAGGTAGGAAAGGAAAGATGGTAAAAATGACAGTAACATGTTAAGTGATTAAACTTACAAAAAATATCATCATAGAGAAAAGAGCCTTTTATTACCTTTGTATTTTTAGCCATGCTCATTATTAAACTATTTCATATGAAGGAAGAAAAGTAACATTTATACCAAACCCCAGTAGGGTGGCCCTTTGTATATACAGACATGCTTTTTGGCTTGTGATAAGGTTTCATCTATACAAACTCATTTTTAAAAGTATCATAAGTTGAAAATGTACTTAATAACAACTTAGCCTAGCCTACCTTAGCTATGCTGAAAACATTACACTGGACTAGAGTTGGGCAAAATCATTTAATAGCCCATGTTTTATAAGAAAGTGTTAAATATTTTATTAACTCACTGAATTCTCTACTGACAGCAAAAAGCAATATGTAGTCATATGGATGTGCGTTTACACTATGGTGAAGTATAAGTCTTAGTCTCCGGGGATCTTATATCAGGATCCCACAAGCTCTCATTTTACCTGTGCAAACAGGCGTGGATATTATAAAATTTCAATCCTTAACTTAATCATTAATCCTTAGGTTACTTTCTTAAAAAGTAAGATGATAAGTTCTAAACTTTTTCAAGATGTATTTTTTTTGGGGGGGATTTCAATGCATTATATAAAATGTGGGTTTATTTTAATTCAAAAGACAGATAATATTCTGAGGAAATGCCTTTTTGAAAACTATGTAGAGGGAAAAAAAAAAACAATTTCTGGAAACTAGACCTTAAAAACAGACTACCTTGGAAGAAATGTCAGCAATAAACACTTGGCAGTGATCAGCCCTATTTGAGTTCGTTAGCTGTGCAACCCCTCCCTACTCTAGCTCTAGGCTTCAACCCTAAACTACTTTGTATTTCTTCTTTAGACTTACCTGAGAAACTTTATAAAACATTTTACTTAGCATAATATGCCAGGCTCAAAATTCATTTATTTGATTATAATCACTCTACCCAATGACATAGGAAATTGTGTTTTTCTCAGGACTTGGACTGAAGTCTGATGACCTTCCCAACCAGATGAGCCAGGCAGATTGGCCAGAAATGAAGAAGAAATTTGCAGATGTTTTTGCCAAGAAGACCAAGGCAGAGTGGTGCCAGATCTTTGAAGGCACAGATGCTTGTGTGACCCCAGTGCTGACGTTGGAAGAAGCTGTACATCAAAATCACAACGGAGAACGGGGTTCATTCATCACCGATGAGGAGCAGCATGTGAGTCCTCGCCCTGCACCTCTGCTGTCACGCACCCCGGCTGTCCCTTCTACCCGAAGGGACCCATTCATAGGAGAGCATAGTAAAGAGATACTTAGAGAATTTGGCTTTAACCAGGAAGAAATTGATGAGCTGTACTCAGAGGGCATTATTGAAAGTAGGAAGCCAAAATCCAATCTCTAACTTCTAGGCTCAGAGCTCAATGGAATTTGGTTGTTTCCACATTGGACAATAATTCAGAAAGAAGGATACACGGAAATGTGAAAGAACGCTAATGCAGTGACCCATCTGACCTAATCTTGAAACAGCTACAGAATGATTACACTGTAATTCTCTTTTGGAAATGATTCAGAGTGTTTGATTGAGTTATTTTTTGGGAACTTATATTAGCTAATGGCAGTATTTTTTGTCTTTCAGTTTACTTCATAAAATATATTTGTTGACATTGAAATACTTTATACTTTTACTATATTTTAAATGAATAAAATGTATTAAATAAATATAATGTGCTTTCATTTTTAAAGATAATTAAAAATAGAAAAAAAGTAGAAACATTGCAGAATTTCATTAAACAAAATAACAGGAATTCAATAACGGTTGTTGTAGTACATATTGTTATCTTCAAATTAGTTGTTCAGATTACCAGATGTAAGCATGCAAAATTGGTCAAAATTTTAAAAAATTGAAAAGGAGAAAAAGTTTTGATCGTTAACTGTTCCTTTCAATAGACCAACAGTAATCAGCTGTGCAATTAACCAAACTATCCCGTATATATACATAAATAGACATTTTTCACTTTCATCTTTCTTTCCTTTGTCCTTTTCCTCATGCCAGTTGTACCTTTTAGAATAGTTTCTTTCCCTTTCACAGTATCTGTTGCACTTTTCAGATTTTATTTATTCATTCACATTCTTACCCTAGTGAGACAATACAATACTTGCAAATGAGGGCTTGATTTATTTCAATTACCAGTATGGTTTCTAGTTGCATCCATTTACCAATAAAACACAAGTTTATCATCTTTATAGCTGAATAATACTCTATTTTGTAAAACTACCAAATCTGTTTTATTCTCTCCTCAGTTTGTAGGCATTTGGGTTGTTTCCAAGATGTACCTATGACAAATTGCACTGCTATGAACAGGGGTGAACACATGTAAGTGGTATGATGTTCTCAACTTGTCAGGAAAAATAGACAGGAGTAGAAGAGCTGGATTCTTTTTTTATATTAATTTTATTGAGAAAGAAGTAGCAATGAGATTGTTTCAGAACAGGTCAGTAGGACAGTTACAATAAGTAATATATTGCATATTGTTGTCTTCGTAGTAGTTATTCATAGTACAAGATGCAGACACAATATGTTGTCTAAACACTATTAGTTCAAAACTTTCTTCTCATTGAGCTAAGAGAAAGTATCTGTATATCTATGCTATTTTGTATATACAGATATATACATATATATTTTTCACTACAAAATGGTCCTTCATTTATATCCCCCTTTTTGTTTACTTTTGTCAGAGATGGGTATTGGATTGCCATTCATATATTGTAGGTTCATGACTTCAGCAGTAATCCAATATAGTCCAGTAGTCTATAATAATAGAGGATTATTGGCAGGACTGGCAATGTCAGAAGTTGTTGACTTGAGCCTTTCACAGCTCAGTGTATTAATAAGGCTTTGTTTTTGTACCTCATTTTTATACTTTTCTGCTGGATGGTTAAGACCAAGATAAAGCAAGACCTATATAACAAGAAATGTAACTTTTCTATCTGACAAGGTCAGTCAAATCCCCTCAGGATTTACCCTGCAACCCTGTACAGCAGTTTTGTAGATATTTTGTCAGTATCAGTCATGTGGATGAGTCACGGCCATTGCTTGACCAATTTGCTCTCTGTGAAAGCCTGAGAAAATGTTTTCTCTCCATGTGACTCTCCTTGGGCATACTCTCCATCATCAATCACTTTCCTCTGTGGCCCCATAATCTCCTTGATCAGAAAATTTGGGACACCACTGAGTTACAGGATGTTATAGTACAGGTTCATTTATGTCCTAAGTCCTTGGAGGACTAGGGCCACAATGTTGGCTATCCATGCAGCCCTTCTTTTTCTCCAATTCTTTGGTCTGCAAACTTAAGTTGTTAACCCTCCAGAAGAGAAGCTTAATGATATTATTACCCTAAAACATAGGCTTTTGAGCTTAACATCAGTATCTGTCTGAATGTCAAACGCCTTAGATATAACAGGGAACAGGTATTTTCCATCAATCATTGATACGCTAAATTTTAAATACCTACAGAATGTGAAAAAAAATTAAGAAAATTTTTAAAAAATGGTAAAAAATAAACAATTCCAAATTTTAACACAAATTTAGAAATCTAACCATATACAATATTGTCGTTTTATATAGAACTGTTCTCTGACCTTTGATGTAGAGCTTTGGTGCAGTTATAACCTTAGCACCTACTGAAATTTTTATCCAAGAGAGATTATACAGTTAAGCCAGTTTTAGTTTTGTATTCATAGAACTACAATTAGGAACACTAATAATCAGTAGTGATATTTAGCAGCTGAGAAGTGTTTGTCACTAATGGGTTTGAATTTTTGACAATAAGAACAAACATTATGTCTGTGCAACTAAGCAGATATTTATTGGGAATTTGTATTATGTTAGTTCTCTTAAGTTCTATCTAATCACCTCCCCTTGATGTACCTAGGGTCTTCTAGGCGGAGTTGTTCACCCAGTTATCTGTTTTGCAAATCAAGAGCAAAAAATAGAGGATACTCTCATAGATCTGGATCCAGCAAAGTGTCTCAGCTTACTGGATCAGGATCTACCAACTTTGAACATGACCAGATGTTCCTGGCTTTGGTCTGGCTATTGTGCTCAGCTTCTTCCTGCTGCAGCTTATAGAGGTAAACCCACTGTGCCATTCTGGGAAGATGTTCAGCTCCTGGATTAGCTGGGTGAGTCTGTACCCTATCCTCTCTGAAGAGAGTTCTGCTGCAGGGTTCTGCAGGAGGCATGGTGCAGGGCCTGGGGTCTGGCTGGAAAGTAGTCTTGGGCACAGTGAGCAGGTGGAAGTTCCCACACTCATGCCAGACTTGGGGTCTGGCTGGAGAGGGGTCTTGTGTTTGGTGGTCAGGCAGAAATTCCCCCACATACTCTGGGCCTGGGGTCTGTCTGGGGAGGGCAGAATAGCTGGATTCAATGAAATTTCTAATTTTACTATTTTGAGGAGTCTCCACAATGATTTCCATAGTGTTTTACCAAACTACATTCCCGTCAACAGTGGAGAAGCATTCATTTTCCTAACAGATGCTCCAGCATTTGTTATTGGTTGACTTCTTGACAACAGCCATTTTTTTGGGCTGGTGAGATGGCTCAGTGGTCTAAAGCACCTACTTAGAACAAGCTTAGCAAAGTACAGGGACCACGGTTCAATCCCCCAGCACCACATGCCAGCCAGCTCCGCCCCCTGGTGGGCTGAGCTGGTCACACACACACACACACACACACACACACACACACACACACACAAATAATAAAAATAAATTTAAAAAAAATTTTAAAAAACAACCATTTTTTTCTGAGGTGAGATTGTTACCTTAGTTTGCATTTGTCAAATGACCAATAATGTTGAACTTTTTTTCATGTATTTTCATTTGAGTTTCTTCCTCTGAAATATGTGTATTCCTCTCAGATATGTGTATACATTTTTAGATTGGGTTTTTGAATTTTGGGAGCCTGATTTTTAAATTTTTTTTTTATGTGTTCTAGACAGAAGTCCTTTATCTGAGGGACAGGTGATTAAAACTTTTTCCCAATTTTTGAGCTTCTTTTTTACTCTACTGATAATTTCTTTTGATGTGCAGAAGCTGTTTGAAAAGATGAATTGCCAGTTGTCGATTCTTTGAAGTAGTTCCTGTGTAGCTTGGTTTTTGTCCATGAACTCTACTTAGTCTTATGTCTTCAAGAGTTCTATCTACTTTCTCTTGCAGTAGCCTTAGTGTTTCTATTTTAATATTTAAACTTTGGATCTATTGTGACGTTAGTTTAGTGCATGGTGATAGACATGGGTCTAATTTGAGACCAGCATATGGAAAGCCAGTTTTTATAGCACCATTTGTTAAAGAGGCTGTCTTTCTTATAGTGAACAGGTTTGGCCCCTTTGTCAAAGATAAGGTGGCTGAATTTGTTTGTATTTGAATTTTCTAATCTAGTCAATTGACTTCCAGGTCTTTTTCTTTAGAAGGTACCATGCTAATGTTATTACTGCACTTCCATAGTATATTTTAAAATCAAGGACTGTGATGCCTCCTGCCTTTCCTTTGTTACCCAGGATTGCTTTTGATATTCTTGGTCTCTTCTTTTACCAGTTAAATTTTAGAAATGTTTTTTTTCTAGATCTGTAAGGTATACTAATTGTGATTTAATAGTTATTGCATTGAATCGGTATAACAATTTTGGGATTATGACCATTTTTACAGTGTGGGTTCTTCATATACAGGTGCAAGGAATATTGTTCTATGTTCTGAAATCCTCTTCTGTCCTTTTTTTTCCAGAGTATTGTAATTTTCACTGTATAAATCTTTTACTTTCTTTGTTAGAGTGATGCCTAAGTATTTCATTTTTTTAGGTGTTACTGTGAAAGGCATGGTTCCCATAATTTCTCTCTCAGTGCATTTGTTTTTGTTTCTTATACACAGAAATGCTACTGATTTTTGAGTGTTAACTTTTGTCTTGCTATGATACTGAATTTGATTTTTAATTCTACAAGTCTCTTGCTGGAGTTTTTGTCGTCTTC
Source organism: Octodon degus (assembly GCF_000260255.1). Lineage (NCBI taxonomy): Eukaryota > Metazoa > Chordata > Mammalia > Rodentia > Octodontidae > Octodon > Octodon degus. Next base: position 920,590 of record NW_004524869.1, on the reverse strand, counting down.
TATGTACAGTATCATGTCATCTGCAAATAATGATAACTTCGCTTCTTTTCCAGTCTTTTATTCCTTTTATTTCTCTCTCTTTTCTAATTGCTCTGGCTAATGTTTTCACAACTGTATTGAATAGGAGTGGTGACCGTGGACATTCTTGTCTTGTTCCTGATTTTAGGTGAAGGCTTTCAGTTTTTGTCCATTTAATATGATGTTGGCTGTTGGCTTTTATCAGGCTGAGGTAGAGACCGTGTATTCCAATTTTCTGCAGGCTTTTTATTGTGAATGAATGTTAGACTTTGCCAAAAGCCTTTTCTGCATCTATCGAGATAATTATGGGAGTTTTGTCTTTGACTCTTTTTATGTGGTGTATTACATTTATTTATATACATATACCAAACTGTCCCTGCATTCCTGGGAATGAATCCCACTTGGTCGTGATGCATAATCTTATTTGCTGCATTCTGTTTGCTAGTACTTTATTGAGGATTTTTACATATGTTTTCATGAGGGAGATTGGCCTGTAGTTCTCTTTTTTTGGTTGGCTTCTTCTCTGGTTTTGGTTTCAGAGTAATACTTACCTCCCTAAATGAGTTTGGGAGAATTGCTTCTCTTTCAATTTCACTTAGAGTTTAGTAGAGTTGGCATTAGGTCATCTGTAAATTTCTTGTAGAATTCAGTTGTGAATCCACCAGGACCTGGGCTTTTCTTTCTTGGTAAGTTTTTTTAAAATTACATTTTCAGTTCCATTAACTGATATTAACTTATTCAGAATTTTTATATCTTATTTCAGCTTTTGCAATTCATATGTACCTAGGAATCTTGTCACTTTCTTCTGTGTTTTGTTATCCCATGAAAGTAATGATTTTAATATTTATTGAGATTTTTACTATCAGTTGGGTTTGTAGTGGTTTCACTATTTTCATTACTTATTACATGAATTTGAATTTTTCATTTTTTGATAAGTTTGGCTAGAGTTTTATCAATTTTATTTATTCTTTCAAAGAACCAACTCTTTGATTCATTAATTCTTTTTATTGTTCTCCTTGTCTCCATTGCATTTATTTCTGCTCTGCTCTTTGTAATTTCTTGCCTTCTTTGGGCTTTGGGCTTGACTTGTTCTTTTTTTAGGAGCTTCAGATGAAGCATAAGATTGTGTATTTGGGTTCATTCTGTTCTCCTGTTGTGAGAAGTTACCACTGCAAATTTTCCTCTTAAGACCACTTTTCATTGAATCCCACAGGTTCTGGTAAGTCGTACTACATTTTTCATTTGATTGTAAACATTATTTAATTTCTTCTTTAATATGATGTGTGACTCATTGATTATTCAGAAGCGTGTTAGTTACTATATGTTTATGAACCTTTTGTGATTTTTTTCATCAGTAGTTTCCAGGTTCATTATACTATAATCAGACAATATGCATGGGATAATTTCAATATTTTTATATTTCCTTAGGCAGGTTCTGTGTGCTTGTGTATGATCTATTTTGGAGAATATCACGTGTGCAGCGGAGAAGAATGTATATGAAGTTTTGGGGTGAAACACTCTGTAAAGATCTACTACGTTCATTTCTTCACAAGTTTGGTTGTGTTCTTATTTCTTCACTGATTTTTTTAACCTATTTAATCAGTATCTTTCTGTCAATGGGATGTTAAAGTCCCCCACCACAATTGTGTTATTGCTCATATAATTTTTTAGGTCTTATATAGTTGGGTGCTTAAATATTTATGATTTTTGACTCTTCTTCCTCCAGTTGTCTCCTAACAAGTATGTAGTGACCTTCTTTATGTCTTTTAATCACTCTTGGTTTGAAGTTCACATGGTCAGTATCCAGAATAGTTACCCTTGCTTTGTCTGAGTTGCAGTTGCATGGAGTATTGTTGTCCATCCTTTGATTTTTCAGCCTATGAGTTTCCTTTGGAGTTAAATGTATTTCTTATTTACAGCATATTGTTGGATTTTGTTTTTTGATCTACCCTACCAGTGTGTTTCTTTTGACTGGTAAATTGAGGCCATTCCCATTGATGGTTATGTCTGATATGTTTTCACTTATCTTTGTCATGTTATTTTGCTACTATAGGTTCCCTACTTCCCCCCTCTCTACTTAATTTCATACTCTGCTTGGTGGTTCCTTTCTGTTGTTCTTGAAGTTGTGGCTAATTTTGTCTCTTTGTAGAATAGTTTTCACTACCCTTAATTGGGTTGGTTTGACGGTCATGAATTTCTTCAGCTGTTTTTTGTCAAGGAAGTATCTTATCTCTCAATTAAATTTAATAGATGGTTTTGCAGCGTACTTCAATATGGGTTGGAAGTTGTACTCTTTGAAAACCTAAAGTACTTGGTTTATGTGGAGAAATCTGCCATGATTCTGAGTGGTTTTCCATTATAGGCGGTCTGTTTTGTTTTTTTAAATATTCTGTTCTTTTGCTCAATTTCTAAGATCTTGATTATTATGTGTCTGGGTGTAGAATTCTTTTGTTTATGTCTAATTGATGTTTAATATGCCTCACTTCTCTGTATGTTAGATTCCTTTCCCATGCTTGGGAAATTTTCTGCTACTACTTTTGCAAATACTCTTTTTATGTCATTTGTGTTGACTCCATAGAATATGTTTTAATGATCTGTTGAATTTGGTTCGCAAGTATTTTATTAAGGATTTTTGAATTTCTGTTGATACTGGGTATAGCTTTCTTTTTTTGTTATTGTTGAGTTTTTATATATCTGCTTTTAGTATCATGGTTATATTTGTCATGTAGAATGAGTTTGGAATCATCTTCCCTTTCTATTTCATGGAATAATTTGAGGAAAATTGATGTTAATTTTTTTATGCTAATGTTTTTTAAGGGTCTGGTAAAATTCAGTTGTAAATCTTCCTGGTTCTGGGGTTTTATTTGTGGGAATACTTTATTACAGTTTCATTCTCTATGCTTATTTTTTCTCTCTTTTTTTTCTCTATGCTTATTATCGATATGTTTAGGGCTTTTTATAGTGTCTTTATTCTTTTTTGCACTTGCCAGTCAAGCGCTTATTCCACTGAGCCATATCCCCGGGCTATTCAATTTTGATGTAAGATTTGTGTCTAGAGCTTATTCATGGCTTCTAGATTCTCTAATTTATTGAAATATGGATTTTGAAAATAGTTCTCAATAATCCTCTATATTTCAGGTTGTCTGTTATAACATCCCCTCTTTTATCTCTAATCATATTTACTTGGGTCCTCTTTATTTTGGTTGGTTTAGGTAAAATTTTATCAATCTTGTTTGTCTTTTCAAAGAGCCAACTCTTTGATTCATTTGTCTTTGACTTTGTGCTTTCCTTCAGTATTTCATGTAGTTTGGCTCTAATCTTTATTGTTTCCCTTATTGGGTTTGGTTTTGCTTTGTTGTTTTTTTCTTAGACTTTGAGATACATCATTGGATTATTTATTTGAGATCTTTTTGAGTTTTGTTGTGTGTACTAACTGCTATTTAGTTCTCAGAACTACTACCATAAAGATACTTGTACTTCTATTTACCTTTTTGTTGAATATAGCAAAATTTTCCCCTGATTATTTCAATAATTAACTGAACATCTAAAAGTAAATCATTCAACTATCTTTAGTTTTTCTTACTATTGATTTCTAGTTTCATTGTATTTTTGTGCATATTCTGTATATATTTGTTCAGTCTGCTTGATTAAATTTAACCCCGAAGTCCCTGTGTGTGTGTGTGTGTGTGTGTGTGTGTGTGTATTTTAAACTGAATAACCTACTAATTATGGAGAGTGGAATAATGAAGTCACCTTCAATTATTGTACTGAGACCTATGTGTTTTGTCTATTAGAGTTTGCTTCATGAAATTGCATGTGTTTATGTTTGTTTTAAACATGTTTGTAACTGTTATATCTTCTTGTTATATTGTCCCCTTTGTCAGTATGTAGTGGCCTTCTATGTCTCTTCTGCATGATGTATCATGATGTCCTCTGTGTTGGATATGAACGCAAAAGAAGAAATACAAATAGAAAGGCATAACACAATTAAAAAGAAAGCGAGAACTTGACGATTGGACAATGAAGAGAGGGCAAGGAGAAAAGCTGGGAAACATGGCAAGGGCAAAGCCATACATTCATACACACAAGATGGGTAAGGCAATGATCCTGAGAAACATCAGCAGGTTTTTGAAACTAGCAGTTAATTGGTAGGATTCTCATCCTGACTAACTATACATGCTGATACCTGTGAACCAAGCAACTGCACTGAAGATAGCAATGTGTAATAGAAGGGTCACGCTTGGAATGCCTGTCATTCTGGTCTTCTAAATACATACTTCTTGTCATGACATACTAATAATTATCATACTGTCTCTCAAGTAAAAGTTTGTTTGTTTTTTTTAAATAAAGGGTAATAAATGAAAAAAGATACAAGAAAAAAAGGCACAGGACTCTCCTGCTACAATGGTGTATATGATTAAATTTCTAAATCTGTGTAAAAATA
>NW_004524869.1:913316-915188 GCF_000260255.1 Octodon degus | reverse complement strand
CATTCTGAATCTTTATATACAGAGTAGTTAGGATAAATATACACCTACTTTTGCTTAAATCAAAGAGAAGAAAGATTTGTACTAATAGTGCTTGGACAGGATATCCTGTCTGTAAGTTGTACTATGGATAACCACTAAGAAGATAACAATGTACAATGTATTAATTATTGTTAACTTTTTTTTTTTCCCGGAACCAGGATTTGAACTCAGGCTTTGTGCTTGCCAGGGAAACGCTTATTCCACTGAGCCATCTCCCCGGCGCCACAATGTATTAATTATTGAAAATGTCCTATTAATCAGTTTTGAAATGGTCTCATTGCTATTTGTTTCTCAACAAAATAAAATTTTTTTTTAGAAAAAGAGTCTATTCACTGGGGTTTCATCCTAGGATTACTGCTATAACCTATAGTGGGATTTACAAGTGCCCACAGTTGATTCAGATGGGGCCACCAAAGAAACTTGACCCTTTGACTGGATATCATAACCCTCTTAGGCCTAGTGCCTCAGTGGAGATGCTGTTGTATCAGGTGAGTGGATCTGCAGTGTGCTACTGTGCAACTATGTTAGACAAGTATAATATTCTTTGATGCTTATAAAAATTGAGTATAAATGATAGTCTTCTCTAGGTTGTTATAAACTTCCACCTTTAAAGATCCCAAATCTGTGGTTGGATAGCAATTTGGTCTTGACGTAGCATGCACTGCTTATATTGCTTTGAGAATTTTAAAATAGGAATGAATTTTTATCTACTTTATTAAGCATTTAATCCACTGAGGTTCTTTTTGAGCCCATTATAACCTATAGAGGACTTCAGTGAATTGACCAGCTACCAAGTGGCTCCATAAACATCAGCAATAAATCATCTGTGTGCCCAAGATCTGTTTGGGAACATTTTAATGAGTACAGGGCTTTAGTTTGTGAGCTCAGTGGGCATATTTTGCATTGAAAATTCTGGACAACTAAAATATGATAGTAAGGTACGTTTTCTAACCTTTAATCAGCTGCCAATTAATCAGTAGTTAGTGGCAGTACATTGAACAAAAAGCATCATTAAACTTAAAAGAGGGATATATTTTTAGACTATTAACACTTATCCCAGCATTATGGATGATATTGAAGAAAGATAATCATGTAACTTTTGTATATATTTAAGAAAAGGCAGAGACCCAGTTGTAGCCCGGGCCCAAGGAGTATGTGGGAGAGCTTCTGGCTACCCTGTGCCAGTGGGACCTATTGGTCCCCGGTCAGGCACAGCGTGGGTGAAACCCTCTTCAACCCCCTTGGGATGCCCCCCACCACTCAGCAGCACCTCCTCTAACCTGCCTGCCAAGAGGGAATTTCTGCCGTGTTCCGGGAACCCTTAGACCCAGTCCTAGCCCAGGCCCAGTGAGTGTGTGGGAGAGCTTCCACCCCCCACCACTCAGCAGCACCTCCCCTACCCTGCCCGCCAAGAGGGAATTTCCGCCGTGTTCCGGGAACCCCCAGACCCAGTCCTAGCCCAGGCCCAGTGAGTGTGTGGGAGAGCTTCCAGCTGTCCTGTGCTGGCGTGATCTATTGAACTCAGCCAAGGCACAGCGTGGGTGACACCCTCTTTCACCCTCTTGGGACATCCCCCTTCACGCTATAGTACACCCCTCACAACCCTCCCACAAAGTAGGAATTTCTATCGCATTCCGGGAACCCCCAGATCCAGTCCTAGTCCAGGCCCGGTGAGTGAGTGGGAGAGATACCTCTCCCTGCTACTCCAACTTGTCCCCTCCAGACTTAGCTCAGGCCTAGCATACAGGCCTGGGGTGAAACCCTGCAGCTGCAATTGCTGCAGAGAGTGTAGAGGACAGAACCACCCAGCTAGTCCAGGAGCAGAACATCTTG
>NW_004524869.1:888074-889866 GCF_000260255.1 Octodon degus | reverse complement strand
TCATAACTGAACTCTGAAAATGCTATAAAATGACTGAGTTGTCCTGCTAATTGGTATCCCATTGAAATTATAACTATAAATATTTGAAGTCTTTGCCATCAACAGTTTTAAACTTTAATGAAGAATTTACAATCAGATTCACAGACAAGACTCTAGTGAGTATGACAGGCAATATTTTCCCCTTACTATATTTGGTAAACTTGATATAATGAAAAATTATGCTGCTTTGTTCAAATTTGTCACACAAACTGAATTTTTATACTCTTGCTTGTTTTGCATGTTCTGTGTAAAATGTTTTACCATTGTCTCTTCAGCTGCAGGTGTGTAACTTTCAACCAAGAGTTCTGATCCAGGGTTTTCAGATCTTAGCTATCATCTGCCAGAACAGATAACATTAAACTTCACAATTGCAGTGGACTTATCTTAAAACACATTCTTTGTAAACATCATTGCTCAAATATGGCTAAAATGGCTGTGACACTGATGATCAACCATCAAGCTCTTCCCCTCTGTCTTAGTTATTTTCCTCATTGCTGAGACAAAATAACCAACACTTACAAGGGAGGAAAGTTTGTGTGGCTTAAAGTTTGCAGTGGTTTCAGTCCATAGTCAGCTGGCTCCAAGGCAGAGTGGCACAGAGCAGAAGGGCAACAGTTCATGGTGGCAGAAAATAGCAAAAGTAACAGACAAGGGGAGCACAAGACAAGCCTCTTTCTGTCACTTGTATTGTATCTAGTCTACTGGGACTAGATTGGTGCCAATCCAGTCAGTGGGTTGATCCTGAAATCACCCAGCCTTAAGCTCAGCATTGTATTATGAATCAATCACACATTCTAGATTCAGTCATCCATAACAAAAACCTCTATGACTGCAAGAGTTTTTGGGGGACATCTAGACACAAACCATAACACCTTCCAGTGTAGAACCAAATAAGAGCAAAAACCAAGACAGCATCTGGCAACAAAGGACAAATAAATGGTAACTATTGATGGATTGATCAACAATGTCTTCAGAGAGGCTTTCTCAAAGACATGAAGGCAATATAAGGGAGGCGTGAAAGCTGTCCCAATCAAGTGGAGTTACTTGTGTCAACCATACCAAAAAATCCACTCCTCCAAGCAAAAACCTACGAAATTGTGAAGGGAGGTCCCTTTACACATTAATTCATCATACGCCAACTTGAGCCTCATCCAACTAACCTGCTGTTAGAAAATACAGATTTTAAGTTGTTCATAGATGAGAGCAGTTTGGGCAGTGGCTGTGTGGAGCTGGAACTGAATTTATCCCTTTAAAAATTACATCAAATCCTGTGTCTTTTACTTGGTATGGGAACTAATTAACATAACTTTGCTGAAGTATAGTGCTTGATTTTCTGGGGTGGCTGAGTACAAGAAAGAGAGGCACATGTGCTCCCATGAAAACAAAATGCAAATCTGTTCCTGAAAATTCTTTTAATGTGTCCTTAGCTCTGGATAAATTATAGAGCCATATTACAGATATAGGTAAATTTAGTGTTGATCTCACCATTTCCAGTTGTTTAAAATTTCTTCCTGTTTTGTTCATTTTGCTTGATTTCATAAAAGTTCTCAGAGGGCCTGGGATATAGCCCAGTGACACAAGTGCCTGCCCGGCAAGCACAAGGGCTTGAGTATGATGCTCAGTACAAAAAAAAGACACACATTTGTCTATTTCTGACCTTGTTTTATGTTGCACGATTGTGTTGCCATTCCTACCAGATTCTGTGATGTCTCTCTCTCTCTCTCTCTCTCTCTCTCTCTCTCTCTATATATAT
>NW_004524869.1:873024-887596 GCF_000260255.1 Octodon degus | reverse complement strand
TTTATATCCCCCTTTTTGTTTACTTTTGTCAGAGATGGGTATTCCATTGCCCTTCATATATTGTAGGTGCATGAATTCAGCAAAGTAATCCAATATAGTCCATTAGTCTATAATAATAGTGGGTTATCCACATGACTGGCAATGTCAGAAGTGGACTTTCTAGAATCCATAAAGTTGTGTTTGTGCTTTGTTCCATCATCTTTCAATTATATATCTAGATAATATTTATGTAAACCTGTGTTCATATTGATGAAGCTAGTCCTTTATTACTACTTATTATGACAATATGGAATGACCTCAAATATTAATAAGATCAAATAAAAGAAAGAAGAAAAAGATTTAGTGTGATTTGTTGCCCTTTGTACAGTTATTGAGGGATTTGGTTATAATGTACATCTTGGTGTGCTGCTCAGGGACCATCACAGCAGGTGGTCATGAAATGTTTACAAGGCCATTCAGAGCCATAGCCATGAATTGGAATGTGTCACACCTGAGAAAAAATAGTTTAGCACCAAGTCTCTGAAATGCCACTTGTGTATTACCAAGACTCTTTCCAAGTCAGGGGAACATTGTTAGCAGACAAGAACTGTCCAGGTTAGGATTATCACAGGGCTTCTAGAAATTGGTAAAACTAGTTTTATCTGTAGAACCCCTTTCCTATCCATGCACTGCAACAGTGTTCCTTGAAATGGTGGTTATACAGTAGAATAAAACAGAATAATGATGTCATTTCAATGTAATTTACTCTGTGAAATACCCTCCTTGTAACAACTGGGTGAGGAACAGTGCATGATGAAACTCTATTGTCCAGTTTGCCAAAGTGGAATACTTCTGGTTTCCTATCTAGCCTGCCACCCTTGGGCCATTTGACTATTAAATAGTCCAGGTCACTACCAATGGACATTCCAAGTACCTTTAGTGTCTTTTCTGTCTGGTTCACACTGACAGTGGATTATCTCCTTTTTTTGCCAGAGATCATCAATTAAACCTACACTTTCTTAAAAAAAATTACACCTTGTAAGTCATTTCCAGGTATTTACTTCAGTCTCTTGACAACCTACTCAACTGCTCTGGAGTACCTGGCCTGTGGATGACACAGTTTCGGTGGAAAAAAAGTAATCACAGAAGTTTATTGAGTCAATAGACACAAAAGTCCACATGAGGTAAAGGACTCTAGCAGGAAGAGAATTGGTAGAATGACCATTCTGTTTTAACACCCTCATACAGCTGTGTTAGTCAGAGTTAAAGTGACTAATCCAATGTTACATGGTTGATTAATGATATAATAGGAGTAAGAACAAACCAGTATACCAAATAGATAACTAAAGATGTAGCATCTGTCAGTATGAATTCATCTAAAAGATGAATTTGAGAGAAGGTGCAGTGCTATTTGGGGAGCAATTTCAAAGAGCAAAAAGAAGGAAATGGTAGAGGAGAACTAAAGAATTAGGCATTTTGGAGTTGATTTCTATTCTGCATGGCTGCCCTTCCTCTTTCCAGGTCTTCCAAAGAGTCTTAGAAAGTGCAGTGCAGAGTACTTCATCTGGAAGATGAAGAGGAGATTCATGCATTAAGTTTGCTGAACAAGGTTGATACCATGGTATGTCTATTCTGAACTCTACCTGTGTGCGGGTTCCCTGAGGCTTCCCACTGTCTAGAGGCACCTGTGTAAAGCTGTCCTAATTATAGGTCACCAAAATACCTGCTGGAACAAGGGAGAGAAGGACCGAGATTTGGAATGACTCAGGATTTCCTGTTCAGCTCATGATTATAAAGCTACTGAGCTTTATAATTCTAGCATTTGTGTTCCATGCTCCTTGGTGACCACTAGGAGGAGTGAAAGCATTCTGCAAAATGCTACCTTATGCGTGCAATGAGTTGTTGCAACTCTAGTTCTGTGGACTTAAAGAAATCTCCAGGTAATGCAGATGGCTGCATAACCAGGCCAATTAATGATTCATTACTAACCTTTAACTAAGAAATGGATCAAGGGTCAGATTTCCTGTGTCACCTAACAGCCTTACCTGAAGTAGGTTAGTGAAAGTCATTTATATGCTCAAATTGAGAAACTCGTTTTGACAAAGTGATGGTATAGCAAAGGTGAATGCTGTCATACAAGCCATTATTGATTGAGTTGTATTAGCACGAATTAGAAAATTTTAACTGGAATAAAATTGTAATTTGGGGGCATATTCTGGCAATCCTAACTTCCATGCTTTCAGCATTTATATGCTTAAGGAAGAAGAATATGATTTTGGCATTGTTTTAGAGCAAATTTTCTAGCCTATACCATAGCTAATGCTCAGTGCAATATAATAGCAGGTAATTTCTCATTTCTAAAATGAGTGTAAGTCCCAAGGCTCATACACAATTTAACTGCTTCTATGTTGAGTTCCCTTGCACAAGAATGTGCAACTAGGTCTCACTGATTTGGAATGTTTATCTGTCCTGGTCCCTAAGGGTTGCTTTTAGGATTATGATGACAGAAATTTGAGAGGAGAAGTATTGGCTTACTATTGTCCTTTAGTTACTTTGGACAAATGGTATGATTTCAGGCCTCCAGGAGGATCAAAAGTTATTTCACGGAATTCAAGCTTCTCTGGGGGTTAAGACAAAGATCTTCTCAGGAGACCCATATTTATTTTGTTTTCAGAACCAAGGCATGGAATACTGAAGAAAGGTGGGAGCCCCTCAAGGACTTCTTCAAGTAATAGATTGTTAATTTAGGAGAACTATACTATCTATAGTAAGGTCTCAACCCAAAAGTAGCATACCTGCAGCCGCAGTCTTTACCTAGCTAACTGAAGTTGGAGCCAGGTGTCCTTAGCTGTGGCCTTACCTTGTCCTTACCAGTCATTACAGGCCTCAGTGGGCCTGGAACTCACAGAGGTTCACTTACCATAAGTCCACAAGCCCACTACTCATTTCCAGAAAAGGACCCAGACCTTGGTAAACTCACAAGTAAACAGGAAAAGCCAATTGGATCGTACTAAATCTTGCTCAGAGCCACTTCATATGGTCTCCATCAGAGAAGGATCTAGGTTTAATGTCATCTGTTCAGACTGACAGTGTCTTGTGCCTGTTGTCCACGATATCTCAGTGGTCAGGTTGGGCTACATAGCTGATTCCTCTTTCATTTCTCTCCTGTCTGCAAGGCTTCTCCGGGACATAAATGTTTAGCTTCCTCCATGTCCTCTGCTCTTCCTATATATGCTTCTGAGAGGTGAACTCTGAACTGCAAATTCTGTACTGTGATTTTCTTGTCTCTAATATAGAGAAAAATACAGTTAATCATCATTTTTGGTGCCTTGTATGTTTGCAAGCTCCCATGCTTAGGAAATTTCATTATAATGCCAGAATTAATTCTTGCAGCCTTTTTACTACCACTTGAGATGATATGAAGAGAGAGGGAATATTGGAATCACCTAAAGTGCACATTCCCAGATGAGTTCCAGCAAGTTAACATTCATTCTACTTTACTATTTTGAACCTCATGCAGTATAAGCAAATATCTTTACATGCAACAATTGATGCCAGCTTTTTTTCATTTTTGTGCTTTTTGCACATGATTTAATTGCCCCAAATAACTACAAATATAGTGTTAAAGAGTATCTAATGCTCCTGAGGTACAGAAAGGCTGTGATATGCCTCATCAGAGAAAATCCCATCCATTTGTTAGGTAAGTTTGTAGGTGAGTTATAGTGCAGCAGAATATGCATCCTTCAGCCAGTAATCTTCAGTTTGTCAGCTGCCCAGGTAATAATAGTTGATATTCCAGTTCTGGTTGCTCCTGTCTCTTAGATTTAGCTGGTCCCTGTGATAGCTACTGGCCATTATGATGTGCGTTGTATAAACCAGTCCCAATTGACAAGCCATTCTGCCTCTGTACTTCTTGCTTGCTTATCTCATATAAGCCCTACACCACCAGAAATCAGGGCCTGATACTCTGTAAATAATGCCAGTCAGTCACCATCAACATAAATAAATCTGCCTCTAAATCTTGAGTGTTGTTTCTGTTTGCTATAGAATCTGATGTGTTGGCCAAGAAGACCAATCATGCTGGCCCCTTTAGTCCCTGACCGTGGCCCTCACAGACAGCAAGGACCTCTCCAGATCCTGATGGGAAGTTGTGCTCTCAAGATTTCTCATGTCCTGTTGGAGTTCTAGAGGAGAATTCCTGGCTCCCTTCTTGAGTGGTTCACATGGGACCCCAAAGGGAGGAGGATGCCATCCAAAATGCCTGCTGGATTTTGAGAAGGCATTTGGGGTCACCTTAGTCAGTCTGTCAGTCCTGCTAAGTTTAAGCAAAAGAAGAGGTTAATCAATTCTTTTTAGTTAAAGCCATCCTCAAGGGAAGGGGGTTGGAATGTTTAACTTCCGAGCACCTGCTGAGTGAATGTGTGAGTGTACCCAGACTAGGTAGCACTGGTTAGGATGGCTGTGTGGGCCTGCCTGCAAGTCCATGAGAGTCAACATAAGGCACAATGGTGGCCTCAAAGCCTCCTTAGCTCAGGGCCACCAAAGCCCCTGCACCTTATGGCACATGCTCAGGTGAGCATCTGAACGGTCTTTCTCTCTGAGAGGCACTCACCCTTTGCTTTTGGCAGCAACCACGAAAGCTGATGAGGATGCCAATGTTGAATTTTCAGGAAGAATGGGCCTCTTTTTTCTTCTTTTAATTTGAGATATAGGGAGCAATTTGGTTTCATTTTAACTCTGTAAATGCCCTTTTATTCTGTAGTCAGAGACTATGGGTTACAATTGTTCTAGGGTACTGAACACACATGTAGGAAGTCAAAGATGGAAATAAGTCATGATCCATAGTCTTCTTGGACTGTTACTCATTTACCATAAGGGTTTGCAAACTCCTCACTATTTTCAGGGAGGCTCTGCCACAGATTTAGATGATCTGAGAATGTTTGTTCTTCTGTCCTTTCCAGCTTCAGAATTCTGTCACTATAAATTTCATCCCGGGGCAATCCTCACCTACATCTAACAGTACCCCTTAACAGATGTTGAGTACACCCTGTTTACAAATGGAAATAGTTCTGTTAGGAATGTAGTCCGATGGGCTAGATAAACTGTGGTCACCTTGAACAAAGCTATTTTGGCCAAAATGCTCCTGCAGGGATGACATACACAGCAAACTTCTTCCTGCTGCTGTTTGGAAACCTGCCACCAATGACACAAAATGTTTCAGAGACATAATCCCATCCCCACCTCCCCCACTGCCAGGATTCACCTGACTGAAACATCATTCCAAGCCACCAGACTTACCCCTACCATACATTCTGCAAGCTCCACATACTGCACTGGCACCTGTACCCCTGAAGCCCATTCAGGCTTCAACATCTGTCAATAGCCCTGATATCTTCCACTCCATGACTGTACTGAGAAGATAATAAAGTTTTGTAAGGTCCTGCTATAAAGGAATCACCCCTAGATATGGCTTACACATTATTATTATTGCCTTTAAATTTTACTTTATTTTTATTTTTTGCCATAATTTTATTGATAAACAAATAGCAATGAGACAGTTTCAATGATTAACACACTGCATACATTCTTCTTGGTGATTAATTGCTGTACAAGATGCGGACTTGAGATCCTATTTACAAACACCATTAGAACAAATCCCTCTATTCATTAAGAGAATGTAACTATGTATTTATCCTAACCACTTTGAATACACAGATACAAAATGGACATTCATCTATATACCCTTTTTTTGTTAAGTTCCACTATTTGAATATTATAGGTATGTAAACTCAGCAAAATATTCTAAAAGAGTCCAGTAGCCCATAATAGTATTGGGTCTTCCACTTGACTGGCAACGTCAAAAATTGTTGACCTGAGTCCCCTACAACTCAATATAACAGCATGGCTTTACTTCTTATATTTCGTTTTCATACTTTTCTGCTGGATGGTTAAGACCAAGGTAAAGCAGGACCTGTGCAACAAGAGTTGTAGCTTTTGGGACTGATAAGGTCAGTGAAATCCCCTCAGGATTTATCCTGAGATCCTGTACCTCAGATTGTAGAACCTTTGTCAGTGTCAGCCATGTGGATGAGTCATGGCCATTGCTTGGCCAATGTGCTCTCTGTTACACTTTATTATTATTGGCAATGATAATGGGCCTGTATTTGTAGAAGAGATAACTAAAAAACTGGATTAAATTAAAACTACAGGCCACAAAACATACAGGCCACAAAGCTCTAGAAAAGTTAAAAAGCAGCTTGTAGCTCATGCACATATAATACAGGTGCATAATAATTATCTCTACAAATTTCAGAGTCCAGCCTTAGATCCACTGAAAAGTTTACCTGGACAGTTTCTCTGAGGCTCACTCTGAAGAGACAGTGCATTTAAAGCCCTGCTCTGGTCACTCTGGATGCTGACCAGTCCATTCGGCAAAGCCTGAGGACATCGTTCACAGGACTGCTCCATATCTATTCCCTTTCGTTTTTCTGTGTCTTTTCAGGCTGCTTAGCCCTATCTTCTTTTTCTCTGCTCCTTCTCCCATGAGCTGTGATTTTTATTATTGACCTGGATTCTGTTTATCCCAGGCCCTGTTTCCCTGCCCCTGACCAGCTGTGTTTTTTTGCCTTAAATTCCATGGACAGTTACCCTAAGAGAATAGCACACTCAATCAACACTCCCCTAGATCAGATTAACTCGTTCACTTCCTTGCCACAGTAATGGTACAAAGCAGACAGGCCTACTTACGTCTGTTGCTTAAAAAACTGAAAAACCTCTGCAATGAGACAATCTTGGGGAACTTCGCTAGGTCCCTTCTCCAGACCTAATGTGACTGCTTCTCACTGGGCCTTGTCTTAAAAGTTCACGTGTTATATGTCCAGCAAAGATTTGCCATGGAAACTAAAAGAGGTGAGAAATGTAGCAAAAATACCCAGCCCCCCACTGATATACTTCAGCTTGTTAGTTGCCCAGTTCACAGTTCCTGTTTCAGTTCCAGTTGCTTCTGGACTCTTAGAAACGGCTGGACACTGTGATGCATAGCTGGTCACTGTGGTGCACACTGTGTAAACCAATCCCCAGCTGAGGGGCCATTCTGCTCTGTACTTTCTGCTTGTTTACCTCATATAGACTCTAGACGACCAGAGATTAGGGCCTGATATTCTGGGAATAATCCCGAGCAACACACATTGACCTAAATAAATATTCCAAATCCTGGGGGTGTCATTTCTTTCTGTTTGCCATAGCAATAGAACTGTAGGTCATTGGTTCAACTTTAATGAATAAGCAGTATGTAGTAACAAAAGTGTCTTTCAAGAGGATCACATATAAAACAACATTCTGTGTTGAGAAGTTGCTTAAAATGTGAGGACAGGTAAGCAGAAACATTGTCCTGTATTCCTCTTAGGAACAATGATTATTCACTAATTTCATTCTTTGCGACAACTGTATACAATGTATCTACTGCAATTAAGAATTTGTACTTTCCTCAAAGGGTTGTTCTGAGGATTAATTGCTGATAATACGACAGACACTGACAACAGGGCCTGCCACACAATCTAGGTCCGCTACACATCCATTGCTTCTTGTAACCCTTATAGCCTCCCTGAGGTCTCACCAGGTAAGCAGGCACTCATCCCTTCTGCAGTGGGATCTCTGGAGTCATCTGCTCCCCACTGTCTGCCCTCAGCCCCAGTAAGGCCCATCTAGGGCCGCCACTGCCTTCAGAATCCACCAGCACAGGGCAACTGCCATGAGTGCTACAGCTCCTCTGGGAAGCCTTGCTTTTAAACCACATTTCTTGTTGCATATCCTGCCAATGTCTTTGAAGCCTGAGGGGAAATGCTTTTGAAATTCAGAAGCAGGGAAACACTATCTTTTTCTCTGCCTTCCACTCTCACATCCTTTCACCAAAGCAATGAGGTTTCCTGGCCCAGCTTGAAAGTGAAGAAAGGTTTCTTAAAGAGAAGGAAATGCCAGAGTTAGAGGTAGGAAGGGGTAACAAGGGGCAATATTGTAATATATTCTATTTTAAGAGAAAAGATTCTTTGTAAATCTGAAGAATCAAGTCAGGCTAAGTGCTCCCTCTGTGACTGGAGCACATGTATCATTTTGATTAATTTTCCTTGTGCTCTCAAACTGGAAGATGGCTGGGGTCATAACTGTTGTGTTCCTTGCTATATGCCAAGCATCCAGTACATTGTCTGAAAGAAGCAGACACTCCATAAATGTATGGTGATAAACAAATGAGGGGAATCACACACACACACACACACACACACACACACACACACACACACACACAGAATTGGTCTTTACCTTGGTGGCTTTCTTATTGTGGGACAGAATAAGTTGAACTCAGAATTTAAGGAGGAGAGATTTTGTCTTATGATTTTTAAAGGACTCAGTTCATAGTAGTCTGGTTCAAGGGCAAGATGGGAATGATGGAAGAGCTTGACAGAGGAAAGCTCCTCATGCCTTTGTAGTCAAGAAGTAGAGAAAGGAGAAGGCAGGGGGAGACACAAGCCCTTAGAGGTTGTGATCCCAGTGAACTGTATCTTCTGAGCAGGTCCCACCTCCTAACAGCATCCTCAGCAGAGTTAGCTCTGTTTCCTCTACTGAGGAGTATAGCATTGTCATAATAACTGCTGTGGCCTTTGTCTGGATGGACCTCCAAAGCCTTGTGTGCTTGTAGGCAGGGCATTTCAGAGGTAGCTGGATCTAGGTGGTGTGGGTGAGGTGAAGGGTGTGTGAATGTGGATTGAGGATAGTGATAATGGGAAGCACCATCCTGGGTGTGAGGGCACCAGTCAACAGGCTTATAGGCTATAGCATGTACCAGCAGAAGAAGGAAGGCAGGCTCACTGTTCACCGCTTGCTGGTTTTCTTCCTACCTACCCTGCCATGGACTATCTCTTCTACAGTATCCTTCTGTCCATGGTGCCCACCTCTGACCCAGCCAACTATTGACTGAAACTCCTTCAGTGTGAGCTAAAATAAACCTTCCTTCCTTTAGCTTTGGGGTGTTTTGTTCCAGAAATGAGAGAGTAACTAAAGCAATCGGCTTCTAAATACCTGCCTTCCTGGGTATGGTGGTGCATGCCCATTATCCCAGCACTTAGAGGCAAAGGTGGAAGGATCACTGTGAGTTTGAAGCCAGTGTCAGCTACATCCTGTGTTCAAGGCCAGGCTGAACTATAGGTGAGACCTTGTCTCAAAAGGAGACAAAAAAGCCTACTTCTGAGAGTGTTGTAGCCAGGGTTTACGAGGGAAATAATTTAATGTGGGACACATAATTTATAGTATTATTTTATAATATTCACCCAAAGAGTCAAATGCAAAAGAATATGGGAAACCCATCCACACACTAGAGACTCAACAAATATGAGGACCTGGATCCCATGGCAATGTCCAGCATGAATGCAGTTGAAGACCTACAGTCTATGGCAATGCTCCCCATGAGTCCAACTAGAGGCCTAGAGCCTACAACAGTGTCTCACGCAAGCCTCTTTTAAGGATCTGTGCTGAGAAGTCCAAAAGTCAGTGCAGAAGCTAGAATATCTGCATCAGAAGGATGAAAGATTTGTGCCAGCAGGCTGAGGGATCTAAAGTAGAGCCAGGGAGCGACACTCAAGGTAAGAACCAGAGCTCCCCCCAAGAACTGCAGCTATCCTCAATCACAGTGAGGATCTGAGTTCCTCTGATGATGAGGAAAGCCAAATTTGTATCAGAAAGGGCAGTACAAGCTTTTCCAGGAGAATCAACAGCACCACCTCTTCCTCTCCAGTTCTCCTATTTTATGTTGTTGCATCTCCTTTTATTGCAGTAATTCTCAGGTGGGCCATCTGCACACAGCACCATGCTGATTCAGTTCAGCTGGCTGTTATAAATTGACCAGTAATTAATCACAACAGAGGGCATGAGGATTTTGGGAGACACTGTAGATCTAAACCATAACACTGTGGTACTTATGTTAGCTTTACAGGATTTAATATGCATATTGTTGGAATAGGTAGGTGCCATGCCTAATCTGACACTTTTGTTGCTATTTTCTCAAATGCACAAAGTAATCTGAATCATCTCTTCATGAACTCCACGTCAACATATGCAGTGTTTTAGTCTGTCTTCCTTTGAAGGAAATGTAACTAGGTTTATCAGCACTCTGCTAGCTTTTGCCATCGAGATGTGTCAAAACAGGCATTAAGCTTGAGAACAGTACACCCTAGATTCAGGGGACAATGATGCACACATAGTACGTGCACAGACTGAGTTGGGTACTTTGTTGTTTCCTTGGTCCTAAAAGCCTCCAGGTCTTTCATTTACCTATTATATTTGTGTAGGAGAGAGAGAGAGAGAGAGAGAGAGAGAGAGAGAGAGAGAGAGAGAGAGAGATTATGTATATTAGATACATGTATGCTTAACTTCTAGCGTGAACCCTTTTGAGTTGTAGCATAAGTTATGTCATATGACATTTGTCTGTTGAAGTCATCTGTTCTACTGAAGTTAGCTGTGGTCTGAGTTCTCAATGCAGGCCAGCTCTGTGAGGAAAGAACTCTGGCTTGTGGCTGGTCCAATAGCCTGGTAATGGTTCAGTCTCCTACCAATGTATTAGAATTTTTTCCTGTGAGAACATGTCTTACAACAGATGGACTCTAGATTTCTAAGGTCTGTGTTTTGTTGACTAGAGAACTCATTGTGTAGTACAGTTTTTCAGTTAAGGGAAAATGCTGGATAACATTAGCTTTTACTATCAATGTAAAATTAGTTCCTTTTCTTTTGCTTATCATTATTGCACTATATCTCTTGTAAGACTGAGAGCGCATTATACTGTTTTAAAAAAAATAATTTTCTCCTAAAACTTAGTTTGTAAAGAGCTAATAATATTTTGAAAATGTCAGTTAGGATAAAATTTTAGACTCACAAAACAAAAGAGGAGATCTCTCTTAAGGGAAAAACTGTTTATAAGTAGGCCAAATGTGTTTAGATGTGGAAAGCATTGTGTACTAGTTTTTACTCAGGTCACTGAAAAAAAAGTGTATTTATTCCTATAAGGTGCTCACATATTCACTTAAGGAGGTGATAAGGTTTTCTTGAACGATATATATTTTTTTCTATCAAAGATTGGCAGAATAATGAAAAGCTGTATGTCTCCCTGACTCTCTTGGCAGAGCTTAGTGGTGTTGGCTTCAGGTACACATGGGGATTGTGATGGCACTTTTAGAACACACAAGCTCCAGCAGATGTCAAGTAATTGATACAAATACAGTAAGAATGAATTGTGGAGAATGTTGAGCCCTAAGAGCCTTAAGTGTGATGTATGGCTACTTCAAGTCTTTTTCAGAATGAGATGAGGTAAATGATATTTAATGTTTGAATTTAAGTCAGTAAGATATATAATTTGCTATAAAATGTCCTCTTCTGTGTACCTATCAGACTGTCATATTTTAATTATCCATGGAGTCAGTTTTCTGTACTTTTTGTAACTCACCTGATTTTTATGTAGTATTTATTATTTATTTATTTATTTATTTATTTATTTATGTATGTATGTTAGTCCACAGGGTCTCACTACATAGATCAGACTTGTAGTGATCTGCCTGTGTTCAGCCTCCCGAGAGCCACCAGTCCCTGAGGGTGGGGCTTGCATGGTACATCAGAGATCAAACCCCTCTGGCCACAGTTACATGGTATTTAAACAATTTTCCTCAAGTTGTTCTTCATGGTTCAAATCAGTTTCCTAGCAATCCTCCTCCCAAACTGAGTTTAAGCAATCTTCCCCAGCAGGTAGAGCAGAGTCTTTGTGAACTTAAAATACAATGGCCCTTTTTGTCTACACCGTCTTGCTACATTTAGGCATGGATGCCCCAGTACAATGCTGTTGCTTGCTCCTGGTTATCTTTGGACCTCTTGCTCTACTGGACACTTTCACTGTGTAATTTCATCTAATTCTCAAAATAGCCACATCACTTGGAATATAGTTGCTTTTCCCCTTATCTGCTGAAGATATTTTAAGACTCCCAGTGGATTCCTGAAATTGCAAATAATACCAAACAAAACCTTATACAATACTTTTTTTTTGTATGTACTTTCATGCTTGTTACAGTTTAATTGATAAATTAGGCATAGTAAGAGATTAACAATATCTAATAGTAAAATAGAACAATTAGAGATGCTAGTAATGTGAACTGTGTAGTGTAGACAGCTGAAGCCAGCCTGAGGGAGAGGCCATGAAGACTCCAACCAGAAAGGACCTGAAGTGGGCCACACAAGTTATTTGGAATGCATAGCTTGCTACCGCTTTCTCCACGTGCTGGAGACAGAGCTTCATGATTTAATGCTTTCCTTGCTAGATTTTAGTCTTGTTTCAATTGATTCTTTTCTTTCTCCCTATTTCAGTCTTTTGAAACAGCAATGTTGATCTCGGACCATCAGATGTTGTAAGTATTTCATTTTCTTTTTGAATTTTAGAGAAACTAATAGCTAAGAGTTTGCTTCTAGTTTCAGAGAAGATTTTTTTAAATTTTTTTTTTTTTTTTTTTTTTTTTTTTGTACCAGGGATTGAACTCAAGACCCTGCTCTTGCCAGGAAAGTGCTTATTCTACTGAGCTATCTAACCGGCCCTCAGAGGAGATTCTGGACTAGGAACTTTCATCAATTGTGGAATTGTTAAAGGCTTTGATGACTCTTAGAGATTGACTAAATTCATCTTGCATAATGAGATTTTTATTAGCATTTTGCAGGCCAGGAGTAGAATGTTATGGTTTAAATCTAATATGTTGCCCCCAAATTCACATGTTTGGAATGTGATTGGATCAGGGGACACTGTACTCATCAGTGGATCCAATGAGGAGTTTAATAGCTGAATGTGTTGTTAGGAAATGGGGGACCACATCACTGTGGTCATTATGGAGAATGGTGTATTCTTACTCTCAGCCTTGGAGGTAGCCAACAGTGGAATGAAATCAAAGCCACAATAGATTTCTCCTTCTTTAAGATGCAGTTTGGTGTTTTGTCCCAAAAACAGGAAAGTCAATAGTGCAGTTTGTGTATGACTTTTGACAATGGCCATTTTAATGATATTAATTTTATCTGTGCATGAACAGGAAATGTCATGCATTTTCTAATGTCCTCCTTAAGACTTTCTTGGGAATTCTGTATGTATTTTATATTATAAAAGTCCTTCACTTCCTTGGTTAGGTTTTTTTTTTTAACATATTTAGTACAGGGTCTACAAGGGTCTCACTACACAGACCAGACACGTAGTGATCCTCCTGTTTTCAGCCTTCCAAGAGCTGAGATTACAGGCATATGCCACCACTCAGAATCTCAATTGCTGTCTCAGCATGCCCCAGAGGTGGGGCAGGAATGGCATGCCAGGGATCAAACCCTGGTCCCTGCAACTGCCTAAGCAGGTACCTTAGTCTGCTGAGCTATCTGGCGAGCTCCTTTGGTTAGGTTTTGTTCTAGGTATTTGATTTTTTTTGAAGCTATTGTAAATGGAATTTTTTCTTGATTTCTTCCTTGTTGAGTTCATTATTGTTATACTAGAATGTTACTGATTGTGTGTATTCATTTTGTATCCCCCCACTTTACTGAATATCAGTTCTGACAGTCTTCTAGGGGAAATTTTGGGGGTCTTCTATGTCAAGGATTACACCATTTTCAAATGATAATTAGACTTTTTCCTTTCATATTCCTGTCCCTTTTTATTTCTCTCTTATCATGGATATGTCAGGCCTGCAACCTCCCAAATGAGTGGACAAGAAAGATTTAAATACAAGAGACAAGTGGTATGATTTAGTGCTCCAAGAAGATCAAAACTCTAGTAGAATTCAAGATTCTGTGGGAGCTCAAAAAAGTTCTGTGAGTGGCCATATTTATTTGCCTTTCAAACAAAAGAGTGGACTACTGAGGACAACATGACAAATGAGTGGGGCCTTGGCAGTAAGTGCAAAGATTTCCCTAAGTGTTAAATTATGCTAATTAGGAGACTCTCATATCTCCAGGTTGATAGTCACCACAGGAGTGAGATTTTGCAGTTACAATCTCTACTTAGTAACTTAGGGCTGGAGCCAGGCATCCTCAGCTGTGGCCTTATATTGTCCTTTGAGGTATCACTGCCTCACAGGCCACTACAGACCTCAGCCAGACCAGTGACTCCTAGAGGTTCACTTACTATGAGTCCCCTGCTGATCTCCAGACAAAGGGCCTAGGCCTAGGACAGACTTACAAGCAAACATAGAAATCCAATTGATTAAATTTAAATCCTTCTCAGAGATTCTTCGTGGTGGTCTCCATTAGGCCCTGGCCTGAGTGCCCCACTTAAAACCTTATACTATATTGAACAGTACTGGTGAGAATGGAAATCCTTACCTCACTCCTTATCTTAGAGAAAATGATTTCAAGACTTCCCCATTTAGTATGATGTTGGTTGTGGGTTTGTCATAATGGTTTTATCAGTTTAAGATTATATTCATCAATAAAAAATCCTACTTTCATCAGGATTTTTTAATCATAAAATGGCCTGAGATTTTTGTAAAGGATTTTCTCTGGGTCTTTGAGGTGATAATGTGATTATTACCTTTAATTCTGTCTA
>NW_004524869.1:870660-871919 GCF_000260255.1 Octodon degus | reverse complement strand
TATGACTATCATTATATATACACAATTATATGCTTAACTGAATTTTTGATTGTTGTATATTATCCTATAGAAAAATAAAATTTATAAATGTGTACTCCAAGATAATAAATATTTTTTTGTAATTCTCCTCCTGTGTGTGTGTGTGTGTGTGTGTGTGTGTGCACATGCGCATGTATAAGGTAGGTTTCTAGAAATCAAAACATTTTCAAATTTAAATGATATTTCAATAACTAGGCTAAAACTTGAAAATCTTCTTGACATCATTGAACATTCAGCTTATTGTACAATAGTGTTAGATGTTTTTTGTAATTCATTGAGTGTTCCACTGACAGTGAAAAGCAGAATAGTTATACAAATATGGTTTCACATTAATGTAAAGTATAAAAGTCTTTGCTTTGGTTACTTTGCAAGTCCTTTGTAATGCAAAGTCCCTCAGCTCATATTTTATCAAGAAAAAGAGAAATGAACAGTATGTATAAAATTGTAATTTTGGATTTAATCATTCCTGTCTAGGCTTCTTTCTTGGAAATGGAAATTCTCATGTGTAAAATTGTCAAAACTTTCATTTTGATAGGATGGATGTATTCTATAAACTATAGGGTCATTTCAATTCAATGAGACAGTTAATACCATTCTGAGGAAACTTGTTTTTGAAAACTATTCAGAGGTAGAAAAAAATCAGTATCTTGAAGCTAAACCACTAAAATAAGACTACTTTTGATGAAATATCAGCTATCAACTTTTTTTAAACTATAAACTTTTGACAGTGTCAACCTTGTTTCAAGTTCTTTTTCCCATACAGCCCCTCCTCTTTTTAGCAGTTGGCTCCAACTTCAAACTGACTTTGAATTATGTCTTTTCATTCATTTGAGAAATTCTAAAAATACCTTATTTGTCATAATATGGTAGGCTTAAAATCTACTTTAATTGATTATAATTACTCTATTCAATGATTTTAAAATTTGTGCTTTTCACTCAGGACTTGGACTGAAATGAACTTCCCAACCAATGAGGCAGACTGATTTGCCAGAAATGAAGGAGAAATTTTCGTGTCTACCCACAAGACCAAGCAGAGCGGTACTGGATCTTCCACAGCAAATGCATGCATGACCCCAGTGCTGATGATGGAAGAGGCACCAGGTCATGATCACCCCAGAGGATGGGTCTCGCTCCTCACTGACAGGAGTTAGTGCGAGCCCTTACCCTGTGCTCTGCTGTCGAACACCCTGGCCATGCCTTGTGCCCAAAAGAATCCTTTC
>NW_004524869.1:866234-870203 GCF_000260255.1 Octodon degus | reverse complement strand
ATAATGACGGGCAGGCTGGCTCCCACACCTACCAGGCCCTCACTGCGGATGGCCTCTTTGGGTCTGTGGAGCCACCCAGAAGGTCCACTGGCAGACTCATCATGCACAGCCTCGCCATGTTTGGCCGAGAGTTTTGCTATGCAGTGGAGGCAGCATATGTGACACCCGTGCTCCTCAGTGTGGGCCTGCCCAAGAGTCTGTACAGCATGGTGTGGCTCCTTAGTCCCCTCCTGGGATTTCTACTGCAGCCTGTGGTAGGCTCCGCCAGTGACCACTGCCGCTCCAGGTGGGGTCGCAGGAGACCCTACATCCTTTCCCTGGCCATCATGATGCTACTGGGCCTGGCTTTATACCTCAATGGAGATGCTGTGGTATCAGGTAAGTGGATCCTCCGGGAGCTATTGGGGACTTATATGGGAGAAGAATATGGGGTTCTTTACCAGTTGATTGAAGTTGATTAGTGATATTCTTTGCTCCTAAATTGCAGGGAACTTCTACCTTTGAAAGACCCAAAATCTAGAATCAGGGAACACTTAAACTTTTACATACATTAGCATGGTTACCTTTGACTGTCATGAGAATTTTAAGATAGTTTATGTTTTTATCTATTTTGAAAGATTAAATATTTTTACATATTCATCAGTGGAGTTGGTTTTTATTCATTATGCCCTATAGAGTACTTTGCTGAATTGATCAGCTACAAAATGTTTCCATAGACATTTTCAGTAAATCACATGTGTATTTAAATAAGGGTTAATTCTTTTCATGGCTTTAGATAAAGCCTTTTAAGGTATGTTAGGCATGAACCTGTCAGATCAAGGGAACATTTCTGCATTGTAAATTCTGGACAACAGCAAATTTGTTGGTAAAGCCCTTTTTCTAGTCATTAATCAGTCATCAATTAATCAGCACTTAGTACTTTGAAAAGAGTGTCATTATACTTAAAAAGGGCATTTATTTTTAAAATTTGGTAACTGTTCAACTAGCAGAATGGAAGGTTATGAAACAGGGTAATCAGGTACTATTCATACTACCTCAAAAGAAAGTACAAATACACACATATAGGATATGTCTGGAAGAATGAATAACAAGCTGGCAAAAATAGTTACATCTAATGACTGGAGGGGAGAAGGGGAGAGTAAACTTATTTTTATTTAATTTTATACTTTTTTTTAAACATGTGCATATACCTTATACACTATTCTTGGATTTAAAAAAAGCAGTAAAGAAGGGAAATGACAATGTATCGCTCAGATTGTGTCAATGAGTGACAGCATATCCTTAGGATAAATGTTATTTATCTGTCAAAAGTTGGTTTTCCTTAACTGAAATGCAAATATATGAGGAGAGTTGGTTGAGGCAGGCTAGGCATATAGTAGAGGATCTAATTCCCCAGAGTTGTGCAAAAGTGGCAGGATCACCAGGGGATGGTAGAGACTGAGAAACACGACTCGGGCACACTTGTGTACCTCAGAGTGCATGAGTGGGGGTGACTGAAGGGAAATCACTTTCCTCTAGAGGAAAGCCATCACTGTGGATAAATGTTCAAGAAATTTCTTCAGCTTTTTCTGTTATATTATTTGCAATAAGTATGTGCAATTTGTTACTTAAAGGGATATAATTTATATATCCTGAAATTCACTTGAAAGCACATAGCCCAGTGTTCTTTACTCTGCTCATAAGGTTTTGTGAACCATTGCTGCACTCTAATTCCAGAGTAGTTTCATCACCCCCAAAAGAAACCCGTCACACCCTGGCAGTCAGTCTTCATTTCATCCTATGCTCCAGCCCCAGGCAATCTCTAAGTTATTTTCTATCCATAAGACCTCTCTCCCTTGAGCATTCATCCATTTTCATAATTTTTAGAACTTGAAGAAAATATTTTACTTGAAGAAATAAAAGAAAACGAAAACAAAGGGACATGACTTAATGACAGATTAGGTAAAATTAAAAATGTGGATCATTCTAAAGCAGGATTTAGGAGACTACTGTGCATTTCTCTTTTAGCTTTGGTTGTGAACCCAAGGAGGAAACTGGCTTTGGCCATAAGCATCACCATGATGGGTGTGGTTCTCTTTGATTTTGCTGCTGACTTCATTGATGGGCCAATCAAAGCCTACTTATTTGATGTCTGCTCCCATGGAGACAAGGAGAGGGGCCTCCACTACCATGCCTTCTTCACAGGTAGGGCTATTTCAGAAAGTCTCTCTTCAGCTCTCCAGACAGAAGGGCTCCTCTGTGGACGTCGTCCCATGTCTCTCTGTCTGTGGAATGTCTCCAATGAATGGATCTGTTGATGGGATGCTCCCATCACAAGACTGACTTCCAGTGGATGTCTCTAAACAAAGTCACCTTGTGACTGGGTCTGCAGAGCATTTGAAAGGGAAATTTACATAAGAGTGTCTTTAGAACTATGGAACAATTAGGTCTTAAATTTTAAAAAAATCTTCCTACATTGAACTTTTGTTTTAAAGCAGTGGGTTTCATTCTTTTTTTTCCCCCCTGTATTTAGAACAGGGTCTACAGTGTCTCACTACATAGATTGGATTCGTAGTGATCCTCCTGTTTTCAGCCTCATAAGTGCTGGCATTAAAGGCGCGCACCACCACATCCAGTCTCAGTCACCATATCAGCTCGCCGGGGAGGCAGGACCGACACAGCAGGCTGAGGCTTGGACCCCAGCTGCTGCGCTCTGCCTAAGCAGGCACTTTAGTCTGGTGAGCTATCAGACCAGCCCTAAAGCAGTGGGTTTCAGACACTAGGGATGTGGCATCAACCTTCCTTAGGAGCTTGTTGAAAGTTCAGGTTTCTGATTATTCTGATTGAATGGTTCACAGATGGAGGTCAGATATTTGGATTTTATTTAATAAGGACCCCAGACGATTTTGTGCCTTAAGAGGCACCTTTTTTTAAAAAAGAAATTAACAAACCAAGTAATAAAAATTCTCATCTCTTTGAAATATCATAGTTATGTGAAGAATTGACATTTTCTCTTCTGCTGGCATGAAAGCATTCATGCTGGTAGGATCAGAGCCCTGTGTGTTCATTGCAGCTGTTGGCAGCCTCATTTGTGGCTATCATGTCATTTGTTTAGAGCACTGCCACTTAGTGCTCCAGTGACTACTGCACAGAGACTGGGGGCAAGAGGGCCAGACACCAAGGGATGGCAGGGCTGTGGGCTGGGAAGGGTTTTATAACTACGTAGGAGGGGAACACTATCACATCTCTTTATACAGTTGTCTTTATAGCTTGGCTGGTGTATTTGTTATGTTTCAGTGTATTCAGTCTCCTTCTACGGCCTGATAGGGCCCATGTCTCTAAAGCTAAGAGTGGGCTTTGCACACAGAAATCTTTGGTTCCTCTCTGTAATTCAAACATTTCAATGGTCAAAGCATGAAGAAATGAGGCTGCTCAGCAGAGTAAGCTGTTCTCTCCCAGAGTTATTATTCAGAAAGGTCAGTGAAAAGTGCAGCTTGGCCTTTCATTGACCCACAGCTCCACATGTCCTGATATCAAAAGGCTCTGAAGACAAGACTAGGGTCTGGGACCTTTCCCCTCTTCCCCACTACCCCTGCCCAGCAGCCTTATTCCCTTGCTTCAGCTTCCATCCCCTAGAGCTTTCCCACATTGTAATCCCACTCAGGTGCTTTTGCTACACCTGTCTTGCAGCAGTCCTGGTAGCTTTGCCTAGGCAACCTCAAGGTTTAGCACATGTTCTTTCCCTTCCTGGGACACTTCCTGGCATTGTCCCAAGGTTGACACCATTATTTGTGAGAGACACCAGGTTTCTCACAAATTTCTCATTAGTGAGAGCATTCTTGGCTACCATGTCAAACATAATATGACCATTCCTCTTTCTCCACATCTTGTTTGATTTTTTTCCTACTGCTTAATCACTACCAAACTGATGGGCTAGCTGTCCATGCATCTTTCCATCCATCCATCCACCCATCCATCCATCCATCCATC
>NW_004524869.1:863689-865894 GCF_000260255.1 Octodon degus | reverse complement strand
TGTTCCTTCAATCTCCCACCAGAGAGATCACTTTCAGATACACAGACTTTTATTTTGTTCTGCTATGAGTCTTCAGTTCCCAGAACAGTGTCTGCTGCATAGTAAATGCTCAGTAAACCACAAATGCTCATCAGATATGTCCTATCGGCCAATTCACCTGTAGTATGGATTCTTTCTTATCTCAGCACTGGCCTGTGGAAGGGCCATGGGTTTCACTGTCCAGGTAGGAAAGCTGAGTCTTAGAAGCTGATATCAAAAAAAAATTAAAAAAAAAAAAAAAGAAAAAAGAAGCTGATACATCCTAGACCTGGCTCACACTGGCATGTGAGAATCAATTGTTGAATTTTTAGGAATTTGGTTAGTATGTTACATTCCCATCAATAACTTGAAACTGATCATGATAGGAAACCACACAAATCAACAATGCTGTGAATCATGGCTTTCTTTTTCCTGGACAGGCATTGGTTAAATGTTTACACCCATGGCTTGGGAAGGGAGAGTGATTTTACTGATTAAGTAGCTTGGTGGTGGTGCAGAGTTTGAAGGTCTCCGAGCCAAACTTCAGCTCCCTAACTCAAATTCCACAGTTCCTTTTATCATCACCTTCTGAAATTCATTACACCATGGTCAGAAAAGGTGTTTTTCTTTTCTTTAGCTTTTAAACCTGATGTCCTGAGAGTTTAAATATATTGGGGAATGTGGCCACTTGGCTTACAACAGTACGAGGCCTGCCCAAATGACCTGTGCTTTGTTGTCTCTGTTGCTAGATTATAAACCTCTGTATTTTGAAAATATTTCCAGGATTGCCCATGATATTATTGCTGTGAGTTTAAGACCATTTGTTGATCCATTGGTGTGTTTGGGGTTGTATTAGTAAAGACATGTACTTTTGATATTCCCTTGGTTCAGACTCTCACTAGATCATATGTAATTTTCAGTTTTACCCCTTAACAGATCTTCCAGTCTCTATTTTTACCCCATTCCAGTGATTTTAAGATTCCTGTTGCTAAAAGCCAATGATAAACAAGGCACTCTCTGGCTTATTGACCAAGACAGAGAATAAAGTCCTTGTCAAGGGTCAAAACTCCAGAAACCATCTCCATCCCATTTTTGAAGGTTTACTTTGCATTACTCTCTCCACATTTTCTGTGTTCTAAATAATTTTCCAGCACATTCCTGGGGTAAAGACAAGGTCTGTTTTGTGTTCACTGTATCCTTTGTTCTTCTTCCACCACTGGTCATGTCATAGGTAACCAAAGAAATGCCACTGTGTCCTGCCACTTCTCCATGTTCTGGGTTATTGCTCCTTCAGAAAGCCTTGCTCCTTTTTCTTCCTGTAAAGATCAAAGCTGCCCAGAAACTTTCACTCACTTCCTAGGAAAAAAATCCCTCTGTATCTTCTACTTGTGTGTAATTTCTGATTGGACCTTGGACTTAATCCACAACATAATCAAATAACAGAAGTTTGTAACAGAGACAGACACAAAGGTGTCCATGAGGTGACAGACTCCAGCCAGGAAAGACAGTGAAGCGTGCAGCTCACCACACACACATGCTGAATTTGTACCTCAGAAGTATTTCCCAGCTCTGGGGTGGGGTGGGGGTGGGGGTGGGGTGGAGATCCAAGGTGTCAGCAGGGCTACTTTCCACGATGCTGCTCTTCCTGGCTGATCCACAGCCTTCTCACTTTGTCCTCACGGGGGTCTTCCTCTGCATGGTCGCCCTTGTTTCTTCATATTCCAGTACAAATGTGAGTTCTGTGAGACCAGAGCTCCACTCTCACGGCCTGGTGTAAACTGAATCACCTCCTTAAAGATTCTAAGAGTAAGAGCACCCAAAGGGCTTGGGCATGAATATGTGAGTGGAAGTGGGAGCACAAGCCAGCTCTGAAAATGGCCCTTTGTAATTTTATCCTCACTGCCCCTCAGCTCAGCGTCCAGGGGAGGGAAATGGGATGTGCTGGGAACTTAGCCACTTCTCTCCACAATCCTTTTCCTTTTCTTTCTTAACATATGACAGCTATTGTAGCATTTTCAAGTAAACAGAAAAACACAGAGTCTCCTATGTTCCTGAGCATAGCTAAAGACCATGGACACAGTGTGTCACTCTGTAGTATTTCCCAGGTTTTCATATGTAATTCTCCTTTCAAGGGCTTCAATTTCTCCCAGCCCTTGTACTTGAGCTTGATTGTAACAACAACAACAA
>NW_004524869.1:856661-863222 GCF_000260255.1 Octodon degus | reverse complement strand
AATATTAGTCTAATAGGGACAATGAGAGAGCAAGACTATTGTAAGAAAATGACAGTCAGAACCTTCAAAGTCCCATACATTGGTAAATCAAGTTGATCAAATTCTGAATTCATATTCTTTTTACTGTTTTACTTAATCTGTACATTAATTCATGTCCTCCCCTACATGGTAGTTCATTTGGTATTTATCTATCCTTGCTCTATGTTTTTAAACTCCCTTATAAGGGTTCACCTTCAAAGTCCCTTGGCTATGAGATACAGACCCTTAGATGTATCAGTTGTATAAAAGGACATTCTTGCTTTCATAACCCTACTTGTATCCCATGTGATTTTTGCATCAAATTAAAAAAACCCTGCAAGACCAATTGCATTAACCAAACAAATATGCTCAATTACTTTTTCTTTATCCCATGACCGGCACTAAACTCTTGACCTCAGCCCAATATCTACAGTGTGTGCCTTTGGTCACATGGGAGAACCACCAAGGGCATATGGATATCCTTAATCAAGTTCAATTCCTTACCAGAAAGTTAGCTTCAAAATCTTCCTCTTTATGGGACACTATAATGGGGTATCATCTCTTTTAAGGATTACTGTACATTCTACAGTCCTTAAATAAAAATGACAATGTGTTATTCATAACTATCTACCGTATTGTTCATAAAATACAATGTGCCTTTGTTTGTGCATACAAGCCTGAATGGCTAAATAAAAGATAGATAGATAGATAGATAGATAGATAGATAGATGGTAGATAGATAGATAAATAGATAGATAGATAGATAGATAGATAGATAGATAGATAGATAGAGATGTATAGAACCTTCTGTTTTCTGTGTGTTCCTGGGCCTCTCCTAAATCAATGGGACTGTAGATAAGATTACTTATACTATGAAAAATATTACTTTTGTCTTTTCTATTTCTTTGACAGAGTGTAACTGTATAGTTTATGCTAATCTCGATCTTGCAGTTCTCCTGTTTGGAGATTACAGGCATGCTCCTCCATGCTGGGCTTGTTCTTGTTATTATTATTCTTTCTGCCTGCCTCTCTGTCTCTGTCTCTGTCTCTGTCTCTGTCTTTGTCTCTGTCTCTATCTCTATCTTTCTGTCTCTCTCTGTTGCTCTCTCCCTATTTAAAAATATGAATAGCTGAATTCTGACAAGTTAATCAAGAATATACGACATCATTGTAGTGCTCTTGCTCTGAATGGAAAACCATATTAGAATATGAAGAGAAAAATACCAAGTGGAGTTCATCACTGTGCTCTAACTTTGCATACATGCTAAAACATTTGAATTTACATGTAGTTGGAAAACAAATGACTATAGCATTACACTTGAAGCAAGCATTTTCTCACAAAAGCATATTCAGCATCAGGGCTCATGTTGATCTTCATACAGGAAGACAGTATTCACCTAAAGAATCAAATCATCCCAGTAAATTGAAATTCCTAGTATTTATTTCACAGCTGTAGCCCTGGCTCATAAAAGCTTCACAAATAAGTATCAAAGGAATTGATGCCAAAGTATTTCTAAAAATATTTGGCATGTTACAAAATAGAAATGACTGCACTGGCTTTCAAGAAGAAATTGCATTCTTCTATTTCCCGTGCCTTATATTTAAAGACAAGGGTAACGTTTCTGTGCCTCTGGTTATGCAGTAGCCGTAGTGGGTTTGGCGGATCCCTTACATCCTTTTGACCCACAGACTTCAGTGCTGGTTGCCTTTTAGGCTGTGGAATCCACAGAGCTCAAATGCCATGCTCTGAAATTCCTCCACTGTGCCAAAGTGTGTTTCTACTACATTTAACTCAAGACCTTGCCAACCTTAGCAATGGACTCTAGGCCGTGGGGGGCGGAAGTGGGCAAAGCAGGATGGGGAACTGGCTTCTCCTCTTACCTGGTGAGCAGTTAACATTTCTGAAATTTGTTTCTTCTTAGATTTGTGAATCTTTACAAAATATCAGTTACTAACAGTCTAGGAGTGGCTACAGAAACAAGACAAGAAATTATTTCAAAATATTAAATAACAAATATTTCTATTCACTTGATATCCTGTATCCTCCCCAAGCTTGTGAAATTTGAATTTGCAATGAATGACTTGCTAAGAAACTTATTCCTTCTATATGTTTGGCAGAAGAATGGGAACCTTGTTAGGTGAAATGTCTTTTTTCTGGTTCTTTTTATACATCAAAGATTTTACAAGATAATAATATGTAAAAAATGCTCTGACTAGCAAGTAATTGAGGACAAAAAAGGGAGTCAGAAAAATAAAGTTGAGACATGAGCTCCTTTGACCAAACCTTTTACACTGTGGGAAAAAAGCCACGTTTCATGTTTGAGGCTATTTTAACTTCTCATTCATGAATAGCTGGATGAGTGGTCTTGTTTCATCAACTGGATTTCTTTTGAAGTTTCTGTCCATGGAAAACTTCTGCATCTGCTTCAGGCAGTTTGGAAAAGATGAAGAAAAAACCAAGTACACAGGAATTTCAGTTTGTGGGTGACAAGGGGGACTTAGGATGATACAGTTAATGTCTCCAGCTATCAACTCTTTTCCATTTAAATGTGACCAAGACAATTCCCAAAGAAACTTAAAGACAAATTAGAGAAGAAGGAATCTGAGAGGATTTTTCCCCATTTGATCTTTTTAGTTTTTAAAATTGACATGCAATATTTGTACATATGTATGGGGCACAAGTATGAGAATGTGTTCATGAACACAATGTATAATGATCCAACCAAGTTAATTTAATTAATTGTTAAATCAGAAGTGTTTTCTACCT
Organism: Octodon degus; assembly: GCF_000260255.1. Taxonomy (NCBI): domain Eukaryota; kingdom Metazoa; phylum Chordata; class Mammalia; order Rodentia; family Octodontidae; genus Octodon; species Octodon degus. Next base: position 860,437 of record NW_004524869.1, on the reverse strand, counting down.
CTTCAACTACTATCATTTCTTTTTTAAAAAATTTATTTATTTATTTACTGTGTGTGTGTGTGTGTGTGTGTGTGTGTGTGTGTGGCCAGCTCAGCCCACCAGGGGGCAGGGCCGGCTGGCATGTGGTGCTGGGGGATTGAACCGCGGTCCATGTGCTTTGCTAAGTTTGTTCTAAGTAGGTACTTTAGACCACTGAGCCGTCTCACCAGCCCGTACTATCATTTCTGAGTTTGGCACCAGTAAACTCTTCTCTAATGATCATAAAATTACATGAAATCGCTGTAGACTATGGTTATCCTGCTCTGCTATAGAAGATTAGAACTAATTTCGCTTATCTAATGGTTCTTCAGCACCCACCACCCAGCCTCTTCTCTCCCCTGACCCCAGCCTGCCTCTCCTTTAGTGACCACTACTCCACTGTCTATTTCCATTGTAGTCAAAATTTTCAGCTTTCATGAATGACGGAGAACCTACAGTATTTATCTTTCTTTGCCTGGCTTGTTTGACTAAACACAATGTCCCTGGTGAAAGGCTCCCTTATTCTTTTCACTGCTTAAAAACTCTTTTTTTAACAATTAATTTTATTGAAAAACAAATAGCAATGAGATTGTTTCAAAACCGATTAGTAGGACAGTTTCAATAATTAATACATTGCATATTGTTGTCTTCATAGTGGTTATTCGTAGTACAAGATGCAGATATTATGTCCCATCCAAACATTGTTAGTACAAAACTTTATTCTCATTGAATTAAGAGTAAGTAGCTGTACAATTAACCACTAAGAAGAATATATGCAGTGTATTATTTGTTGAAACTGTACTTCCGATTTGATTTGAAACTGTCTCATTGCTATGTTTATCAATAAAATTTTGAAAAAAAAAGAGTAAGTAGCTGTATATCTATCCCAACTATTTTGTATGTACAGATAAAAGATAGTCCTTCATTTATATTCCCTTTTTTGTTTAGTTTGTCAGAGATGGGTATTTAAATGGCACTGCTTAAAAACTTTCTCCCAAGGTACCAATCACCTTGGCTTACTTCCTTGTAGTCTTTTGTCACATAGCAGTACTTGCCATTACTGTATTTATTCCTCTGTTTATTGCTTATTCTCCACCACTCCAGCTAGCACATAAACTATTCATTGGTAGGAACACTATCTTTTCTGTTCATTACTCTGTTACCAATGTTTTGAATAATGCCTAAAATGTGAAATGTGTCAATAAATATTAGTGGGATGAATGTTCTGTTTTAACATGTCCATTTAACCAGTGATTAAGCCATGGTACTGGGCAGTAATATGGTACACTCTGATCATGCAGCTGGTTCATAGAGATGAGGACTTACAACAATGAGCTACCCAGAAACCTAAATAATGCCTCTAAGAGGTGAATCCAAGAGAAAGTTTGGATGCACACAATTTAGTGGAGAAGTGATTCCAGAGAGCAAGAAGAAGAAAATGGGCTGAGCTAACCCATAAGGGTTTCAGGCTTGGTGTCTGTCCTGGGTGACTGCTCTCTATCTCACCAGGACCCTTGAGGAATATTAGAAAGTGCACCTCAGAGGTCCCCATCTGTGGGATAAGGAAGAGAAGAGCCATTCACTGCTTTTACTGACCAAGGGTGCCCTGTGTGTGCTTAACCTTCCTGTGTGGGGGTTCCCTGACTTCCCACTGTCCACAGGTACTTGTGTAATGCTGGCTTAAGTTGTCTTAGTACAGATCACCAGAGTATCTGCTGGGAGAAGAGAAGCGCTGAGATTTAGTGTACCTCAGAAGGGATTTCCTGTTCAGCTCCTGATTTCTAGTCTTGAGCTTTGCTGCTTCTGTATTTATATGTTCCATGCTTCTTGGTCACCACTAGGTGGAGTAAAAGTGTTTTTGCAATTTCAAGGCAAATGTTATCACTGACACTGGCTTACTGCAAATTTTCTAGCCTATAGCATAGCTAGTGCTCAATAATAGACAGTGTTGGATGAATTCTTATGTCTGGTTTAATTCCTTCATTGTCGAGCTCCTTGCCACAGGAGGATACGACGTAGTCTCAGTGCGGAACACTGCTCCTGTTTTCTCAAGTCAGATTTCCTGGGGGTGCAGGGGAAGCTCCTGCAGTGGAGAGTGCACAAGTTTGGGAGGGAGAGGCTCTGAGCTCTGAGTCATCTGCCCACCGCTCCTTAGGGGGCCCATCACACAAGTGGACTTCTGTGGTCGGAATGAGCTGCCACAGCTGAATCATCTTGCATCCTAGTCCCACCTGCAAGGCTCCTTCAGGATCAGGAATGCTCAGCTCCCTCCATACCATCTACTTTTCCCGCCTCGTGCCTGGGAGGTGAGCTCTGAGAGCTGCAGACTCGGAGCTGCAAACTCTTGGCACTTTGCTTTTCCTTTTTTTTTTTTTTTTTTGTTTTGTTTTGTTTTGTTTTGTTTTTCTAACAGGGAGATGACAATACAGTTAATCCTCCTCATTGGATTACACATTTTCAAGTTTACCCACGCCTGAAATTTATTTGCAGTAGCAAAATCAATATGAGAAGCCCATCTGCTGTCCTGAGAGATCCGCAGAGGGGGAAATACTTGAGCCCCATTCCCAGCTGAATGCCAGCAAGGCAGCGTTTATTCTCCTTTCTGGTCTTCTCCACCAGTATTCAGAAGTGTTTTTCATGGCCTTTCTGGTGCCTTTCTGGTAACCTCTATTGAAGAATGAGCAAGGCTGAATCTTTCCAAAACATCGAAGGCATTAGGACTTGTTGACCATCAAGACCTGGTGACCGCTGAGGTCACCACACCCAGACTGCACTATTCAAACTTTGTTTTACCCCCTGAAGAAAAGGAATTTGCACAGAATAGACAATTTATGGAAATAATATACTGCATGGATGCTAAGAAATTGAATTTATGTTATTTTAGCTAATGTTGCTGAAATTTGTCTCTTTTAATATGAAGAGCTACTCTTTTCCAACTTTCTAAGTTTCCTTTGAAGATAGAATTTCAGGGTCGGTGCTTGTCAACATGCCCATTAGTGAGCAATACAGGAAATGATGACTGGAGAGCGCTTCTGGGTGAACGTAAAACTTCATTTAGAGGAAGAAACACCTTGTGTGTGAATTTTGTTATTATGGTCAAAATGTGTTCCTTGGCTTTCATTTCAGTATCACATATACAAAAGATGTCCCTTTAAAGGAAATAAAGAATCAAGTTTCAGGTAACTTTATATATTATAATTGATGTCTGGAGTATAAAAACATAGGCTATTACTCGATGTGACGTTCAGTTAATTGTGCCAGTCCAAATCAATATTGTTACAGTTTACTTGTCAATAATTTGTAAGCAGTGTTATAGCTGAATACTTGTGTATGGAAATAGGGAATATTTTCATGTGTGTATTTGCAATGCCATATAGGCCATTATGCAAAAGTTTAAGCCAGTTTGGCTGTTTAAAAAATTTTAATGTTAAACAGCTACCACTGATGCTTTTGCATTAATAAAATCATACATTGTCTACTTTCAAAAAAATGAGGTGAAGAGCAAACACACACAGATACACACACAGAGAGACACACATACACACTCTGACACATTAATCTTTAAGGATTTTTTTCCCCAGAATTTTATTGAGAAACAAATAGCAATGAGACAGTTTCAAGCCAAATTGGTAGGACAGTTTCAATAATTAACACATCGCATACATTCTTCCTAGTGGTTAATTGCTGTACAAGATGCGGACATGATATCCTATTAATAAACACTAGTAGAACAAATCCCTCTATTCATTAAGAGAATG
>NW_004524869.1:852129-856098 GCF_000260255.1 Octodon degus | reverse complement strand
TCATCCTTATACTGACATTTTCATGGCTATTTTCTTTTTTTTTAAAGAAATGTATTTAGTACAGGGTCTACAGGGTCTCACAACACAGATCAGACTTCTAGTGATTCTCCTGTTTTCAGCCTCCCAAGCGCTGGGATTACAGGTGCGTGCCACCATACCCAGTCTCATTTGCTGTCTCGGTGTGCCACTGGGGCAGGGCCAGCACAGCACAATGGGGATTGAACCCCGGTCCCTGTGTCTGCCTAAGCAAGTGCTTTAATCCATTGAGCTATTTGAGCAGCCCTTCATTGCTATTTTCTGATGGGCAGAGAGTAATAAGAGTTATCTTCTGGTGAAGATCCATGGCAGCACAGAGGAGCTTTGCTCTGTCTTCCTTGGACAGAAAGTAACCTGCCATGCACTGCTAGCTTTAGTGACTTGGGCTGTGTCTCCACCCATGTTGGGCTGCTGACATCACACACATGATACAGTGAGGCAATGGCAGGAACACTGTTAAGTGGAGACACTGGCCTGGATGCACTTTTGGGTTCTTGTTCCATTAGAATCCTTGGTCCTAAGAGCCCTCTCATCTGACCTACTATAGTTTTGGATGGAAGAAAAAATAATCTACATATTTCCATGCAGTTGGATTTCTAGGATGAGCTGTTTGTTAAATTGTAGCGTAAATTATGAAATAAAACATCTATCTGCTGAAGCATCTCATCCTCTTGAGGTCATCTCTGGTCTGAGTTCGCCACACAGCCTGACTCTGTGAGGACGGGCCAGCAGGGCTTCTCATGGGCTCTTCTTTATAAAAGCCTGTTGTCTAATGTGGCAGCAGATATCTCTGGGTAGTCCAACTTATGTCTTGTCCAGTAGCCTGAAGATTGATGACATTGATCCAAAAGAAGATGATGTTAGCAAGAGGAATAAATAAGGTCTGGAGGTAGATGCAGGAGGTGGCGAAATATTAAAATGATTAACTTTGGTTGCAGCTAATGTGATTACACTTTGAAAGACTATTTTAGAAAATAGAAAATGGAAATCCTTAAGTTGAGTACAGGAAGCAAACAGAAAAAGCTTTAATGAATTTCCATAACTCTGCATTGGCATGTCTAACTGTATAAATAGATAGAGCTTGAATGTTTCCTTCAAGCATTTAAACATTATGTTGCACGGATTTCCTTAGTGATACACTAGGAAGTACCTTCCAGGTATACCTTGTTACACTATTGGAAATAGTAGCTACATTCCACAGTTGCTTCAGGACACACAAAAAGGTATCTGCCCAAGCCACTCAAGGGAAGACAATGGGAAGATTTGCTTGCCAGGCAAGCACTTATTCTACTGAGCTATTTCCCTGGGAAATGGCTAATGGGAAGATTTTTAGGCAACTATTTAATGAGGAAGCCACTTAGGAAGAGACAGGATGGATTTCAGTCAGATATTATCAAGTGGGGGCCCTTTCACACCCTCTCCTAATGGCATTTGACAACATCTGAGTACATTTTTGGTTAACATAACAGGCACAGGAAGGAGAACATTTTAACACACTCTTTTTTATTAATTGCTAAGCTTGACACATGAATTCTGACAGCTTCTGCATCTCCATAGGTGGGTAAACAGTGTTATGTGTTATGATATCCATGGGTACAAGTCCCAAATCTCTCCTCTGAGTCAGTGGCAAAGTCTGGTCTGCTCTAGAATTTCCACTCCCTCTCAGATCCTGGGTTTTCCACCATACTTGTCAGTTATAGGTATTTGTCCATCACCCATAACTAAGCTTCATATTTTTTGCATCCAGAGAACATATTTCTTCATTGCACCCCATTGCCCACCTTCTCTCTCTCTTTTTTGTATTTTAGGGAAGGGTCTACAGGGTGTTCAGGGTCTCACTAGTAGATTGGACTCATAGTGAGCCGCCTGTTACAGCCTCCCAAGGGCTGGGATTACAGGCATGCACCACCATGCTCAGTCTTCCCATTGCCCACAGCCTTCCAAAGTTCTGTCCTCAGATCAACACTCAGGTCATAAAAATGATGCTTAAGTTTTGCAACCCAGTGATTAGAGAGTTGGTCATCTGTGGTTTCCATATGAAATTCCGACTAAGGGGAATGTGAAGTAGCCAAAAATCAACCATTCTCCCACATTTTGGGTAAATTAGGACTCCTGATACTAAGAGCTGGTTTTGTATTTTGAGGTTAAATTTAGAAAAGTTTGGTTTTTAGAGTTAGAGACACAACTCCTTGAGTTTAGTCATTATCTGGGAAATGAAATGGGGATATTAATCACAAAAAAGAATAAAAACTAATCCGTTCAGGTAGGTCATTTGTATTTGGTAAAGCAATCTGGAAAGTTGACATTGAAATGTTTTAAACAGCAGGACCAGACCTACACGAGGTTGTGTTGTATGTAGAAGCTATGTTTGACTTTCAATGCTTTGATTTCCTGGATGTGCTCCACTTCTTTGTATGTCCCCTTTGGCCTGGTGTTCTCAGAAGTCACTGACACTTCACTGGCAGAAACATGTGAATAGCGCTTGTACTTTGGTGCTGAGTAGGGTAACATCCTTCCCTATCCAGAACACTTCAATTTTGAAATGAGGACTTTAAAGAACAAATCACTGATGATGTATTTCAAATATTAGATAATAGCATGGGGTTGATTTTGAGGAGCCTGGCCTCAGTGTCCGTGCAGCGGCGCTGTGTTTAAGCAAGGGAAAAAAGCAAGAATCAAAAAACCTCAGGTTGGAGTCTTACAAGATGATAGTAGGGTTCTAAAAAAGTTCATTCTTCATCTTTTGTTCTCATCATTGCTATTCTAGCTATAAACTATGAACAAGTACGTAGAACTCTCACAGAAAGAAGATAGCTTTCGGGGCTGTTTCATTGCAAACTAGTGTACAGATCTTAAGAAGCTTAATAATAAATAAGTAACTATAAGAAATTTTAATTTTGTTGTTTCTAGGGATTAATTTACTTTGGGACTCTTAAGTTGGCAACTTAAGTTAAAGTACAGTTTGGAAAGGTCAGTTTTTCTGAGGTAGTAATGCACTGAACAGTTGTTTTGTGTCTAGCACTATTCTGAATAATTTTCATTTTGAAATGATGTCCCTACTTGTTTTTTTTACTGCTACCCACATACTCTAGATAAGGAAGCCCCAAGTGTAGCACAGAAATGTTAGAGCTGCTCTTTGAACCCATGCTGATTGGCTGCAGGGTCAAAGCTTGTGCAATGGCTCCTCCAGTCATATTCATGCTGCCTTCTCTGGGCCAAAAGAGATTTTCTCTTAAACTGGAGAGCTTAGGTGTGATAGAAAAAGGAAGATGATTTGCTAAACATGCTAATTCAGATCTGTTTTGTTTTTATTTTCCAGGTTTTGGTGGTGCCCTGGGTTACATCTTGGGTGCCATAGACTGGGCCCATCTGGAACTGGGAAGAGTGCTAGGCACAGAATTTCAAGTCATGTTCTTCTTCACTGCCCTGATGCTTACTTTCTGTTTTATTATTCATCTGTGCAGTATACCTGAAGTCCCACTTACAGATTTTGCAAAAGACATTTCTCCCCAACAAACCTCCGGAAGTTCCCCATTGTCATCAGATGGAATGTACGAGTATGGTTCTATTGAAAAAGTTAAAAATGGTTACATAAATCCAGAACTGGCAATGCAGGTAGGAAAACACAAAAGTCCGGCTGAACAGGTAAATGCACAAATTCATTTTTATTTACTCGGGCTTTCTTTTTCTTTTCTTTTTTAAAATATATATATTTTAGAGAAGGGTCTACAGGGTGTTCAGGGTCTCACTACTAGATCGGACTCATAGTGATCTGTCTGTTTACAGCCTCCCAAGTGCTGAGATTACAGGTGCGTGCCACCACGCCCAGTCTCAACTGCTGTCTCAGCACGCCCTGGGGGTGGGGTAGGCATGGCAGGTCTGGGGATCCATTCCCAGCCCCTGCGCCCTTTCTCTCTTTCTCTCTTTCTCTCT
>NW_004524869.1:843611-852029 GCF_000260255.1 Octodon degus | reverse complement strand
TCTTTCTTTCTTTCTTTCTTTCTTTCTTTCTTTCTTTCTTTCTTTCTTTCTTTCTTTCTTTCTTTCTTTCTTTCTTTCTTTCTTTCTTTCCACTGTTTTGCTTATTGCTTGTTTGATGAGAAGAGTTCTGGGAGGTTTAACTGAATTTCCCAAATCTTGATAGCTCATATTACTTGGAATTAAAATTTTGCACCTTAAAGAAAAATGTGTGCTTTTTGTTTCAGTCTTTTTTTTTATTTTAAATTGGGGATTGAACTCAGACACTTGCCAGGCAAACACTTGTTCTACTGAGCCATCTCCGCTTTCCTACACCTTTCAGAACTTGGAATCAGGGGAGACAAAGCTATTTGTGAAAGATTAAACCATATGAAAAGCCTGGAACCCCATGCCTGAAAAGTCCCTTAGTTGCCTTAGCCACATTTCAACAGCTTATATCCCCTCAAAGCAATGCCTACTGTTCAATAATGTCCAAACACAGAAGCTTCTACTAATAAAGGTCTTCTCAGGCAATACTCCTTCCTCTTCCTCTTCCTCTTCTTCTAATGTATTTCATACAACGTCTCACTATGCAGCTCAGACTCCTAATGATCCTCCTACTTTCAGCCTTCCCAGCGCTGGATTACAGGCATGCACCATCACGCCCAGTGTCAGTGGGCAGTTCAGAGTGTCTGGGGGTGGGAGTGGCAAGACATGTGGATTGAACCCTGGTCCCTGTGCTTGATTAAGCAGGCTCTTATTCTGCTGAGCTATTTTGCAGGCCCTCAAGCTGAGCTTAAAAATCAGCCTTTTTGTGATACATAGAGAGGAAGAGAGAGAGAAAGAGAGAGAGAGAGAGAGAGAGAGAGAGAGAGAGAGAGAGAGAGAGAGAGAATTTTTCAGAGCTCAGGTGAACAGGGTTAGATAACATCCAGACTGGGTAAATCGTCTGGATTTCACAACTGGGAGGTTGTATAAAAACTTAGAAGTAGCATTTAAGGAGCTTTATAGTTTGGAAGACAAATTGTAAAGGAAATATAGGAAAAGTAAAAAAAAAAAAAAAACCTGGGGCAAGTGGTGAGTACTGCAGAGATAGTTCTTATGAAGGTTTAAAAGTGTTTGCTAGTGAATGGGGTGTGGTGCTCGGAAGGATTAAGTCAGAGTCTCAATCTTGGCCCTGGAGTGAGTTAAGGTGTAGGTGACTTCAAATTGCAATGGTCTGTAAGAGATGCAAGTTTATTCTTCCTCTACTACAGAGGTTCAAATGGGTAGTTTTAGGCTGACCTAATATTCTATGAGTTACCTGGACCCCTTCTATTTTGTTGCTGTTGTTTTGAACACAAAGCTTTCATTCTGAGGTTCAAGATGACTTTGCCAGTTATTACTACTATGTGTAAATTTCTACAAGCAGGGAGGAAAAAGGAAATGATGAGTTCTTTTCCTCTATGGACACAACTCAGAAGTTGCAGCAAGCATGATTTTTGCTTACCTACTTAGATAATTGGCCAGAACTTATTCATATGGCCCCATAGAGTTGTAAGTCAGAAGGTGAATACACAAGTGGGAATCTTACTGAAATTTCTATGACTTGTAAGAAAGGGACAGCAGGTACTGGGAACCAACTGTTAGTCTCTGATAACTTGCTAATGCCACACGACTTCTACCTAGGTGGCCTTTTATATTTTAACCCACAGAGTTTGTTGTTGTTGTTTGTAAATCTACAAGTTGAAGATAATTGCTATGCATCTTTTATTTTTTTAACTCTATTTTTTTATTTTAAAGAGGAAAAAAGAAAAAAACACAAAAACAAATAATAAGAACAAAGACAGAAACAAAGTAACATAAAACTAACATGAAACAATACAAATGGTACAGAATTTCAAAGCAAGAATAGAAAATGAAGAATGGCTGCTATATTACTTATTGTTATCAGATTTGTTGCTCAGATTACTAGATATAGGCATGCAAGACTGAGCAATTAAACATTAGCTCTTCCTTTCAACAAAACTTAATTTATTTTCTTTTCCTTTTTAAATTTATTTTAAAGAGTATAATAATAATAGATAAGGTATGAGAGACAACACACCTTTAAAAGAACAAAATGAAAGGTATTCAGTGGTAGTTGTTACTTTGCACATTGTTGCCCTCAGTGTAGTTGCTGTGATTACAGATATTAGAATATAGAGTTAGTCAAAGTAAAAATTTCAAAAATTAACTGCGAATTTCAAAAAATGGAGAAATCAGCGGTATAATCAGATAAACCATCCTGTATATACACTTAAATGATTTTTCCCCTTCCTTTTTTCCTTACCTTTTCTCCTTTCCCTCATCTCCATTGTTTATTCCTTACATTCAGTTTCTTTCTATTTTACCTTTTAGGTTTTACTTATTCTTTCAGGTTCTTACACTAGGAAGGCAAAACAAGGTCTACATATGTGGGTCTGATTTATTTCACTTCTGAGTATAGGCTCTACTTACATCCATTTACCTGTAAAAGCCTCAAGTTTATCTTTTTTATACCTAAGTAATACTTCATTATATAAAATACTCCATTATATAAAAATATATATAAAAAATGCATTTTTTTATTCCATTCCTCAGTTCATGGGTATTTTGAGTTGTTTTCAAGATTTGACTATGAAAACTGTGCTGTTATAAACATGGTTGCACATATATCACCCTAGTATGATTTTTCTTTTGGAAAAATACCCAAAAGGGGAATAGCTGAATTGAATGGAACTTCCAATCCTACTATCTTGAGGAACCTCCACACTGCTTCTCATAATGGTTGTACCAGTCTACGTGCCAACCAAGAGTGGAGAAGTGTTCCTTTTTCACACTGCAGCCTCTCCAGCATTTGTTATTAGTTGATTTCTTTATGATGGCCATTCTTTGTGGAGTGAGGTGGTATCTCAGTGTTTTAATTTGTACTTCTGGAATGATAAGTGCCGTAGAACATTTTCTCATGTATTTTTTGCCATTTGTATTTCTTTCCCTAAGAAGTGTACATTCATCTTAGATGACAATTTTTGCATTGGGTCTTTTTTTCAGTTCTTTGTATACTCTAGATAGAAGTCCTTTGTCTGAGTGAGTGTTGGTTAAGTTTTTTTCCCCCCAATTTGTGGGTTGTCTTTTCACTCTGTTAGTGATGTCTTTTGACATGCAGAAACTTCTCAATAAGATGAAATTCCAGTAGTTGATTCTTTGAAGTATTTCCCATGTTGGTTTGATTTTTGCTCTTGGACTCTCCACCCAACCCTATGTCTTCAAGATTTCTACCTACTTTGTCTTCAAGTAGATTTAGTCTTTCTGTTTTAATGTTTAGATCTTTAATTCATTTTTACTTCAGTTTAGTGCATGGTGATAGACCTAGATCGACTTTCAGTTTTCATCTTGTGGAGAGCCATGTACCACTTGTTAAAGAGGTTATCTTTCTTCCAGGGAACATGTTTGGCTTCTTTATCAAAGATAAGGTGGCTAAGTATATTTGTAGTTATATCTGCATCTTATAATCTATTCCACTGATCCTCAGGGTTTGGTTTTTTTTTTTTGCCAGTTTTATGCTGATTTTATCACAGTAGCCTTGTAATATAAGGTCAAGTCAAGGATTGTAATGACTACCGCCTTGCCTTTTTTGGCCAGGATTGCCTTTTATATTCTAGTTCTTTTCGGGTTCCAAATGAATTTTAAAAATGTTTTCTGTATATCTGTGAGGTGTATTGGTGGTATTTTGATAGTGATTTCCTTAAATCTGTATAACAATTTTGGGAGTATGGCCATATTCACAGTGTTGTTTCTTCCTATTCAGGAGCATGGAATATCTTTCCATTTTCTGAAATTCTCTTTGATCTCTTTTTTCAGAGTATTGTAATTTTCATTGTATAGATCTTTTACTTTCTTTGTTAGAGTAATTCCTAAGCATTTTATTTTTTGGGTGCTATTGTGAAAGGTGTTGTTTCTCTAATTTCTCTCTCATTGAGTTTGTTGTCTGTATAGAGGAATGCTATTGATTTTTGGGTGCTGACTTTGTATCTTGCTATGCTACCAACTTTGTTTGTTACTTCTAAGTGGAGATTTTTGCGTCTTCCATATAGAGGCTATGCATCCTTTATAGAGGGTTTGTAAATGCTAAATACAACACTGAAGGTAAAAGTGCCTAGTTTGGCACCTTACAATTATTAGTTGTCACCTAAGTCTACTCCCTGTCATAAAGCATCACATATTATGGCATCAATTAAATCCAGACATATTTGATGTGCTGAGGCAGAAAGTGTTTTTAATAATTTAAAATAATAAAAAGGATTACAAAATATTTTCAGATGAATGAATGAAGTTTCATTACATGCAGTCCTACCCTATCTTTCCCTCTTGGGGTTCTTTTTCACTTCTTAAGTCTCTGTCTTACCTTCTTTAACCACCCCAATGCAGGGGTTCTTCTTTTGACCCTTCTATTACAACATTCATTCTCCTGTTGGAACCTTTTAGCTTTCTGTGCCTGTTTGTTAATTTGGGTTGTTCCCACCCAATGGATAGGGAATCGCTGGATGAGGTGGTCACTGATCCCTTCCCAGTCCTGACATTTACCTCGGTGCTTGTCTCACATGAGCTAGTGGAAATTTCCCATTTACGGCTTGTTGAGTGAATGTGGCAAAACAGCCATGTGATATATTGGTATGGATGAAAATTGTTGGAGTGAATAGTAAGAATGATCAGAATCAGTAACATCCTGTGCATGGTTCTTTTGTTTTTTTCATTCAATAACTATTAGGAACAGGTGCGAGGCCCATTTCTGAGTACCAGGAGACTGTAGTAATCAAGACAGACCCTCTTAGAGACTGTAGTAATCAAGACAGACTCTCTTACTGCTATCTAGCAAAGACATATTGCTTTACTTTTTCTTTTTTCTTAAAAAATCATTAATTTAAATAATTTTAGGTTTATAAAAAAGTTACAAAGACAGTACAGAGTTCTTTTCTATCTTTTTCTAACTTCTTTCTAATTTTAACATCTTAGTTATGCACATTTGTCAAAATGATGAAATTAGCACTGGCTACAATACTATTAAATAACATCAGACTTACTGAATTTCATTGTTTTTCCATTAATATTCTTTTTCTTTACATGATCCAATCTAGGATAACACACTGTGTTTAATTAAAAGGATTTCAAAAATTTGGGACTGTGCTTTTTAAAGTGTTATTTTAAGAAAATATTTTTGCTGCTTGTGATCAATAGAAAAACTTCACTTCTGTTTATCAAATTATGTACATGAGTAAAAACAACAAAGCTGTTACAAAATTCTGTAACTAGCTTCCTCAAGATGAAGAATTTCCTCAAACATAGTTTGCGCTGTTCATTTGCTTAGCATTTTTTCATAATGCGGAAGTAAACCACAACATTTCATGTGTGTGCACTGAGATAAGACTTCAGTTACCATCCTCCTTAACCCAGCCAACTGGCAGAAGAATACAAAGAAAGAGAACAAGCCCCTGTTCACCCAGTCCCACTTGACATCCCACCCATTTTAGGATGAGGACAGTGTTTTTGTATCAGGAAAGGCACAAATAAGAACCAAGAAGTCATCAGGTTGAAGTATTCATTTTATCTTTTTTTAAACTTTCATTTAAGTTTATTGGTACAGTTTAGGTGTGCACAGTAGTCACATTCATTATGGAGAATTTGTACCTGCACGTGATATATATTGATTCCTCCCCCATCCTTATTTCTGTCCTCTCCTTTCAAACCCCCTTTCTCTCCTTATTCATGAAGCTTTGCTTTGATTTTATCTTAATCACAGAGAAAATGGAGAAAACAAGAGAATTGAGGTCTCTTGAGGCCTACACTCACCCACCTTGTCCTATAGCAGATTGTCTGGGGGAGAATTCCCACACTCCCTACCCCCACCACTAACAATCAGGTCTCTGTGATGACTAGTTATACCCAAACTCCTTGTGCAGTTCTGTAAACCAGCAGGGGCACTGTGAAACATTCACAGGAATACTGTGCTTTATTAATGATATTTTCAGAAAATATTTTTGCTGCATCTAGTCACTAGCATCATTTTTCTTCACTCAAATTAGGTGTAGAAATAAAAACAGCAAATCTTAACTGCTTAGTTATAAAAGCCTAAATTGTTTTCCTAAGGTTAAGTTCTCCTTTAAATACTGTTTGCTGTATGTATTTGCTTAGAATTTCTTCAAAATTAATGTGAAAGTAAGTCTCAACTTTGTTTCTGTAGATTGGCAAAAGGAATATAGGAAATTATTACAAAAGAGGGGGTGTGTGTGCTTAAAGATTTCAGTAAAGCATAACATATCAGGTAAAACACACATACATAGATGAAGTAATCTTCTTTTGAGAAAAAGCTATATGGGTAAAAATGGAAAGGAAATGTAGCAATATGCTTTACTGTCTGATATATTTTATTCTTTCTCCGGGTAGTGGTTTGATAGATGGCTTTAATTCTCTCTTTTTTTAAAAAGCAACAACAATAAACCTCTAATAGACTCCAACTTTCTATTAACAGACATAAAGAAGAGGAAAAAAAGATGAGAAAATGTCGTGTTTTAAGGAACAAAATCAAATGAAGTCTTACCAACAATGAGTAGATATTACTTCTATAGAATATCTGTCCTTTTGACTATCTGTTTGCTAGATTATAACTCATCTCATAGAATCACCCAGCCTAGGACATACTTTTCTCCAGAGGCTGTGATGGAGAACAAATGAAATTGAGTGAGAGCAGAACTCTTTTTTTTTTTTAAATGTATTTGGTACAAGGTCTCACTACATAGCTTGGACTCATAGTGATCCTCCTATTTTCAGCTTCCCCAACATTGGGATTACAGATGTGGACCACCATGCTTGGCGTCATTTGCTGGCTCAGCACACACAGGGACAGGGATGGCACCTGTGGTACAGGGGATGGAAACCCTGTCCCTGCATTTACCTAAGTAGGCACTTAGTGCCCTGAGCTATCTCACCAGCTAGAGAGCAGAACTTTTAACAGGCATAACGCTCTCCACATTAGTAAGAAAACAAATAAACGTAACTAACTCATACTGGTGTGCTGTTGATCCAAGGCGGCAAAGTCTCAGTCAGACAGGAGGAATAAGTCCAAGTGACTAGCATTAGTGTACAGTTAATGTAGTATGCACATGAGAATTGTTAAAAGAATGCATTGTAAGTATTTTCATAACAAATAAATGACAAATGTGTGAGTACATTTTCAGACTTTTACTGTTGTGATAAAATACCTGAGGAAGTCAACTTGAAGGCAGAAAGATTTATTTTGGTCCATGATTTCAGAGGATCCAAGTTACCACTGGCTTGCTCCTCATACCATGATGGGAGGGCATGGCACAAGAAAGCTGCTTGCCTGATGGGGAACAAGAAGCAGAGAGGAAGGGAAAGAGCCAGAGAAGGAGGGGATGAGAACCAAACGTGGTTCCCAGTGTCATGCCCCATTATCCTTTCTCTCAGGTCAACATATTCTTTCCATCACCTCCCAGTAATACTGACAGGAGCTCATCAGTAGCTTAATCCTCAAACTCTAAGAGGCACCACAGCACCCAAGCCTTCCATATAATGAGGGTAGGGGGCACATATTAGATCCCAAACATAACAGTAAGGCAATTTATATACTAATTGGTATCCTTTAGCCATATATAAATATTATATGTCATGGGATACATAATAAATATACATATCTAATTTTTATTAATTAAAAGTAATTAATGAGAAGAAAATCTACCAGCTTTCCAGTATGTGTCATAAACACCATGCTGTGTCTTCTGAATGTTTTTGTAATTTAACTTGAAAAACAAAATAAGAATGAACAGCATTGAAAAGTATCTTAGGCTTCATGCCAAGTACATTGTCCGTCTCTTCCAGGCCAACACCTTCAGTATTCTCAGTCACTACTTTGCAGAATGAGGGTGGCTATGCAATTTGAGAACCATGAGTTTTATTTTTAGTGGCAAGAAGCATGAATTATTTCAGAGTTCCAAATAGATCCCATAAAACCCATCTCTGATTCTCTATGCCAATAAATCTGCTCTTTTCAACATATGGGTAGTTTTCTTTTAAGTGTACTTTTGTAACTCACTTTCCCCCATGACAACTGTGGTCCTTGTTCCCTTATACACTCATCATCTCTGTAGTCTCCAGCTGGCACTGGTGCAAAGCAAATGCAGTAAAACAACTGCTTAAGGAAGTTGAGAGGACTTTAGAAAGCCTGAGAGGACTTTTCCAAGGAAAATGTTGAGTCAAAAAAAAAAAAAAAAGAAAGAAAAAAGAAAAAAGAAAAGAAAATGATGAGTCAGTAAAAGATTCCAGTTGAATTTTCACTCTCAAGTAAAATATTCAAACGAACTTTGAACACTTATATTTCCAGGTTTTATGAAATATTAGGCACAGTCTGAAAGTTTCTATTCATTTTTT
>NW_004524869.1:819243-842876 GCF_000260255.1 Octodon degus | reverse complement strand
CCATTCATGTATCGTAGGTGTATGAATTCAGCAGTATATTTTTTAATACTAAGTATAATAAAATTAGTACAATCATTGGCAATGGATTACATGCTACATGATTAATGAGTTGGTTTAAGTATACAATAGATATTTATTTCTAACAGTTCAGGATTTGGGAAGTCCAAAGTCAAAGTACAGTGTCTAGTGAAGATCTAGTCCCTTCTTACAACGTGGTGCCATTTTGGCTAACACTATTTCTTCATCTGGAGGAAAAGTAGATTGGTTAAAGGACTTAAATGAGTTTCTCCAGGTCTTCCATAAAGCATTAAGGACTGATGATTTTAAAATATCAATTTATACAAAAATATAAAGTGGAACATTCTGATTTCTTGGCAGCAAAGCAGTAAAAAAACTTTACAGTATAATGTTAAGTGTTATAAAATGATTGGCAGTTATAATGAAAATACAAAATATCAGGAGACATAAATGAGCTGGAGTCAATTTCATCTTGTCAAGATTCAGGATAAATAAAAATCAGAGGAGAAAGATCCATCGCCGCAGCATGGTTAAGGTTCATGCTGTCAGTGTCATCAGGGCAGATGAATGCTCAGTACTCCAAGACGTATTTCTCTTCTTATATGACAAGATATTAGAGCCCATTGCATTTCTTTTTTTCTAAAAGTTGTGTCAGTGGCTAAAAATTTCTCACTCCCTCAAGTTTTTGAGACCGAAAGTTATAAAACCAAAAAAAATAATTATAGTGTCTAGTTATAACACAATCTAACTCTAAATTAAAGAATATATGGTGTGAGTAAAGTCATTTACATGTGTATATGTGTCTATGTTGTTCTATCTTGCTGACATTTTCACTTGACGTAACACATATCCACTATTAATAGGATCCAGAGAAATAAACTGAGGGGAGAAAGGTACCTGAGTGAGAGCAGTTTTCTATTGTCCCATAAAAAAATCGTTATAAACTTGGAGCCTAAAATAAGTTCCTTTAATTGCCTGACTGTTTTGTAGGTCAGAGTCTGGGTGGAATACAGTGGGTTTTCCACTTAGGGTCTGAAACAATATAAATTAAAATGTCAGCAGTGTTGGGTTCTCTCTTCTGGAAGCCCAGCAGGAAAACAGCTGTCTGCAAGTACATTCAACTCATAGGCAGAGTTCAGGTCCTTGTAGTGCCAGACTTGCAAGGACTCATGGGATTGGACCAGGGTCCACACAATCTTTTGATGAACTCAAGGCCAACTGATGAGCAACCTTAATTGTATACACAAAATCTCTTTGTCATGTAAAATACCATGATCATGGGGGTAGCCAGGGGGTAGAGATCATGAAGGCCATCTTGGATATGGCTGATCAAGATCTCAATGAAGAAATCTAAGAACTCTAATCTGGTGGCTAGCTGAGAGCTGTGAGATTTCACCTTGTGTTGTGGTATCACGAGGTCCAAAACAGTCTAATACATTATTCATCTGAATTCCTTTGTGATTTCTTGGAGGTAGGGGGTTTATTAGCTACTACCTTCATTTTTATAAGTTAGAAACATTTTTTTCACACACAAGAGGACAGTAGATGATACATTGTGACCTGTAGCTCTCAACTATCCCAGTGTCTTTGCTTTTATTTCACAAGAACCTATTTTGGGTCTGAAACTGCAGTGTAACCAGCCACTCATACTGAACAGAACACCTCCTTTAGGTGTGTTCCATGGAAACTGAGGTGTTATGCCCAGGAAAGGTCCTCTGTATGATGGCCAGGTGACCGATATGTAACAGGGCTGTGATTGGACTCTTTCAAGTGGCTGATGGTCACACTTCTTTTGTACATTTTGTTCCAGCCCCAGAGGGCAATGACCATAAAGTCACTCCTGAGGGCACTGACAAGCATGCCTCCCCACTACCGCTGCCTTTGTATCAGCCACCTCATCGGATGGACTGCCTTCCTGTCCAACATGCTCTTCTTCACAGATTTCATGGGTCAGGTAAAGAACAAGTCTGCCACATACTCAGTGGCTCACACATAAGCCCTTCATCCATGCTTTCTTCTGGGCTAGCCTCTAGAATACAGTAGAGTATACAATAAAGGACGGGAAGAGTATGAGAAAGAATACCTTTAAGAGCTATCTTACAGACAAGTTTTGGAGGCAGGGTGCTACGTACCTTTACAACTAGAGGACACTATAAGAACTATTAGTACTTGATTAAATACAGCAAGTAGGGGCCAATCAATGTATTGTAGAGCTCCCGGCAGGCTGCGTAAAGAGGCCCATCGTGATCTGGCCTTGAAGGATGAGTAGGACTTGCAGAAATGTAGAAGAAGGAGAACACATTCCAAACAGGAAGAGAAATGGCATCTGTAGAGATGAGTCAAAGGCTCCAGAGGAGGGGTGGAAGGATTGCTTGAGTCAGGTGAGGCCATATGTGAGTGGAACAGGGGTGACAAATACCCAGAGGAGCATTTCCAGACTTGAAGCATAGGCATGAGACTTCCTGAAGGCCTGGGGTGGGCTTGTGGTTGGAAGAAAGTGGTGACTGGCTCATGAAACAATGAGCTCTGTGGCCTAAGAGGGGCCCTGTGGGCAGCTGCATGATGGTTGCTCTTCCCCAGGTGGATAAGCAGAGTCCACGAGCAGGAGGCCCTGCAACATAATATTTATAGCTCACCAGCCCTTGCCCTTTCTTTCAGATTGTGTACCGTGGGGATCCCTACAGCCCACACAACTCCACAGAGTTTCTCATCTACGAAAGAGGGGTCGAGGTTGGATGTTGGGGTTTGTGCATCAACTCTGTGTTTTCTTCAATTTATTCTTGTAAGTCTTCTTCTCCAGAGAGTGTCTTCTAGAGGTCTCTGGTCTAACAGAATCAAGAGGGTTTTTTTTAAATTTCTCTATCTATTTTCTTCTCAATAATAACAGACTTGTGACAAATATACGGATGTCAGGCAAAACTTAGACAATGCTACAGGAATTGTTTATTCTCATAGTGATTTCTACGTGTCATTTCCCTTGGTAATTACTTTGTGTTTGGGGACTCTGCATTCCTTACCAAAGTTTCTTGGAAAAATAAAACAGAACCTTTTAAAACCCACAGAAAAACATTAGATGGATGAGAGAGTATTCCAGCCAGTTGATGTTTTACTGGAGCAAGCTGTGTTGTTGTGTGGTGTTTCAGAGATGTGTTAATCAGATTTGTAGATGGCACAAAACAGAAAGGATGGTAAAAATGACAGGTGACAAGAGTGTTATATAAAATAATCTTAGCTCTGATGTTCCTGAATCCATGTCACAGAACCACTTTCCTAAGACTGAGAACAACTTCTCAGGCACCAGCTTCCAAGACGTGTGAGCCTCTTGGTTCTTCAATTAGCTAAGTTTCCACTATGAGGCCATGGAATACAGGGATTTCTGCCATTGGTTTCAGTGAAGTCTGTATTTAGGTCTATAGTTCTACGGCTTCACACAGGTTGAATGGGTGCTTGCTAATTTCTATGGGGAGCTCTAAGATCTTTGTACACTGAATCAAATAAAATACCTCTCCTGAAATATTCAGGTAGGTTTTCTGCAGTGGAAATTTGGGTCCTCATAATAATGACCTCTTCTGCTTTCTCTCTGCTCCTCAGGAGCCTTGAGAGGAAAAGCTCACTCTTAGCTCAAAGCTCCAGATTTTTCACAGACTCAGGGACAGCAGTGGTGTGGCCCAGGTTGAGGAAGAGGAAAGAGATGGGAAGAAGTATGTTACCGTTCACAGGACACATACCATCATTCTTAAAGGGGGAAAAGGTTGAGCCCCTCTCTGCTCTTCTGTCATCACACAACAGGAAACCTCTTCTAAATTAGCTCAATATTTCCACAATTGGGAGGAGGTAGCCTAATATAACATCAAGGAACAAAGAGTCCAATAATCATAGAGCCATAACATTAGTATTTTGAAATTTATGCTGATCAAATAGTGATGACTTGAAGCTTACCTGTCTTTGGAAACACTTTTTCCCCATCTCAGAATATATGAACTAAGAAAATACAGGGAGGAATATTCAAATACTTAGAATAGAACCTGAAAGTGACAGACCAAAAGGTTCTAATAAATTATTTACTTGAATTCCTTGGTGATTTCACAGGGCAAGGGCGCTATTTCCTACTTCCTTCATTTTTGTAAAAGGAATACATTTTTCCCACAAATAATTATATTAGCATTTTAACATTGTGTCAATTTTAATTTTTTTCTCCCCAAGGAAGTCCTAGTAGGGGTTCAATTAGTCTAGCTTGAATTCCCATATGAATTTCATGACATTTTAGTTTTAAAAGGCGTTATCTTTAGTCCCTTTCTCATGAAAAGCCCTGTTTGATATAAATTATTATTTAAATAATCTTCTAAACTTTAATAATGTACACATTTATGATATCCTTACCATTGTGAATTCAAACCAAAGTTTTATTTATGAAATACCAACCATGCCTGCTCTTTATGCCTACAGGACAATGTCTGTGCCTCGAACCTGGCATTTTAATATTTTCACATTGGCTTCAATCACTCTTTGACTTCTATTGCTGGATGCAAATTAGCTGCCCCAATGACCTGGTGCACAGACTTTCCTGTCTGTGTAGATTTGCACTGATTTTAGTTTCTTCTGACTTCTCCTAGCCCTCCACCAACACAGTTCCTAACAATGCCCTTTGACCAACCTGAAATATTACTTCCTCTATGAAACAATGCAAGATTTTTCCCCTGTACACTCTCCCACTCTGGACCGAGTCAGTCATTTCTGTCACTTCCAGACCACACTCTAGTGCTCTCTATTTTGGATTCATCTAACAGTGAATGTAGCCCCAGTGTCTTTATCCAAGGCAGCTCAACAGGGGAACCTTGAGGTTGGGGTGGGCTGTGACAACAAGGAACTTTTTTTCAATATCCTTTTATATAGCAAGACACAATTATACCAATCAAAGTAGCAGTCATAATTGTTCATAATGGACAGTAATATTCTTGGGTGATTAAATCAACAATTTTCCTTTAACCCTAATGAGAACACTACAGAAGGAGATGGCTAGTCCTAGCTATCAGATCTCAGAGGACATTTTATGTTTGGCCCTGAAATTTACTGATGTCTCTAGTAAAGAGAACATCTATTGGTTAGACTCTCAATGTTTATATGAAGTTACTTATATTTCTAAATATTACTTTTATCCTTGGATAAGAGCTAAATATTAATGGTATCTATCAGATACTTAAGCACCAGAGATTACATTTTGTGCATAAACATAATCATTAAGTAAACAGGGTTATCCAGGCTTGTTAGGAGATGGATCTGCTTATAGTGCATCTATTTTCAACCTTAACGACAGCTCTCCAGACATGGGATGAATTTCACAGAGGATTCCATCTGCTTGTCTGTCATTTCTAGAGCTTATCTTTATACCCAGTGACCCCAGACAGTGTTTTGTCTCATAATTGATTCAAATGCACTACAAATCAGGTTTTTGTCTTTAAGGTATAAATCTGATGGTTATTTAGATAGAAATAGAAAGTTTCACTCCTGAATAGATATGTCAGCATCTATAATTGTCCTCCCATTCATGTGTACCAATAGAATTAAATAGAAGAAAAACAAGGAATACATAGATTTAAAAATGACTTTAAAAAGATTAATGATTTGGGAGACTTTTCCTTACTTTTATGACAAACATTGAAAATGTCTTGAAGTAAAATTTAATTAATTATGTAAATTGACTTCATTTCTACAGCTGTATGAACAAATCAAGTTGCTTGGAGAGGAACTGAATTAAGAATCAGCTATCTGCCGACCAGCCTGTGTTTGTAGAAATAGCAATAGCCACATTAACAGGGAATCTGCTATCTCCTCAGCATTTGGCTGGATTATATTTCAGATATTTTGATTCTGATAATAATTCCAACAGAGTTGTATTGCTCCAAGTTTTCTGGTGAGAAAGCAGAGGTGGTGCAAAGTTAAGAAATGTGTGTATGTGAAGGAGCCAGCCTTGGGCCTGGCAGGCCCTTTGCTAGCCTGGGAAGGGTTGGGAAGTCAGAGTGTCTTCAGAGAAGTGTACATCTTTTACTTCTTCCCCGTGTACATAGACTGTGCTCAGATGGGGACTGAGAAACTGAGTGACTTGGATCATTCTGCAAAAGCTCATTTATCTAATTTTCCCCAGATGTCATTGGATGGTAGGTTCAGGATAAGTATACATTATCAATGAATTGTTATTGAACTAGACATCTTGTGATTTCACTTCATTTATGTTGAGTTTCTTAAATAGTGCTGGAAAACAAATTAAACTCTTGCAAATGCTGGATCATTGAATCCTGTCCCAAACTCTGAGCTAGACCTCTGTAATCAGAATAACCCCCACTGTTCTTCCATGCCCTTGGGCTCCAAGGGCCCATAGCCAGTGTGGGCTTTTGTACAACCTCTTTTGCATCTTTCTGCTATTCAGCTGTTTGCTAAACTGTCTTATTCTCTATGGAAAAGAAAATCAGCTTAGCAAGGGGCTTTCAAGCTATCTTCTATGAGGAGGATTTAACACTGATAAGACAAATAAGCCAGCTGTTTTCAGCCACAGATAAGGAGGTTCTTTTGTTCCTAACTTGGTATCAGAAAAAGTCTCCTGAAAAAGTTCATCTTCAAAAGAAAAGATTGTCTGAAATTATTTGTGGGACACTGTCAGCTGTAATTTTTCCTTTCTTTTCTCCACAGACTCTCAGAAAGCTTTGGTATCCTACATCGGCTTAAAGGGGCTTTACTTCATGGGGTATTTGCTGTTTGGCTTGGGGACTGGACTTATAGGACTCTTCCCAAATGTCTACTCCACGCTGGTCCTGTGCACCTTGTTCGGCGTAATGTCCAGCACCCTGTACACTGTGCCCTTCAGCCTCATCACTGAGTACCACCATGAGGAGGAGAAAGAGGTGTGTGTTCATGGAATACCTCTCCTGGGTAACATCTGGACTTGCCTAAAGTTGTAGTGATTCTCTTGTCTCAGCCTCCTGAGTGCTGGGATTACAGGCATATACCACTACATGGGGATTCTGGGGTTGGCATGACATGTGATACATGGGGATTGAACCCAGGTCTTTGTGCTTGCCAAGCAGGTGCCTAGACCACCGAGCTATCTCCCTATCCTAAGATGAGTTCATTTTAGATGAGGCAATATATTCACATCACTCAACAAGCACAATCACAAACAAAAGTGTGCATTATAAATGACTCCTTTCATGATTTTGCTAGTCCTAGTTGTGATGTTCGTTACTACTCTTTATTATATTTTTATCTTTCCAATATTTTTAATTGAAAATCAAATATAAATTTATTTTCTTTTTCCACACAAGGTTTATCTTACTTAATGGTAAGTATAAGAACTTACCATTTAAAAAAAAAACTTACCATTTTAACTCTTAGAGACTCTATGTAATTATTAATCAAATGGAAATAACACCTATTATATGAAGTTGTAGAAGAATTAAGCAAGATAGTGTATAAAGTGTGCTTAGGATAGTGCTTATGTAGTATCTTTTGGATAAGAACTAGAGTAATGACATCTAGTACCTTTGTTGTCATGGGGATAATGATGCTATGTGCATTTTGGGCAGTAGTGAAGATGAAATAAAATAGTGATTATTTTTTAAAAAGTCACATGCTGCCTAGAATAAGAGAGCCCCAAATGGCAATATTCAATATTAATTAATGCTTGATTTACTAATTAATGCTAAATACAAGTTACTAAATAGTTAATACTGATCATTAATCAAGCAGCTATCTTTAAAGTGGTTGAATTGATTTTTATGTTGTTTCTCCTGAGTAGTTTAGTGGCTCAGCATCCTTTTGAAAATGTTTGAACCTTTAAGCAGGAAATGAATAGAATATACATTTTCTTTTTAGGGTTCTACCACATTGTATTTATTGACAACAGAAAGGATAATTTTGCATACATTTCTCGTTGAATCTTACATGTGTTAATGGTGGGTTTTAAGAATTTGGAACAGGTAGAGAAGAAAGCATCAAGCAGGGTGGAACGTCCCTGGTGGCTGTGAACCAAGTTTAGTGGCCAAAGGAGGCTTGGTGCCTGCTTTTGCATTGTCCATGATCAAGACTTTATTTTGCATTTTTAAATACTTAAAAAAAAATCCCAGAAAAGGATACTATTTTGCTAAAAGTAAGATCAACATGAAAAAAAAATGCTAATGTCTATAAAGTTATGCTGGAATGTAGTTTGTTTATGTGAAATAACTGTTTTGCACTGTAAAGAGTCACAACCAAGGCCTCTGACCCACAAAAGTATTTACTATCTGGCTTTTTGTAGAAGCAGCTTGCAGATCCTTGTCCTAGGTGACAGTTCCTTCCGCTCAAGTGTGTTCGTGTGCTTCCCTTGCAGAGGCAGCAGGAGCCGGGATGGAGCACAGGCGCCGGCAGCCCTGAACGTGGGAAGGGCGTGGACTGCGCCGCCCTCACCTGCATGGTGCAGCTGGCTCAGATCCTGGTGGGAGGAGGCCTGGGCTTCCTGGTCAACACGGCTGGGAGCGTCGCGGTGGTGGTGATTGCGGCCTCTGCGGTGGCCTTCATTGGCTGTTGCTTTGTGGCTCTCTTTATTAGATATGTGGATTAGGCCAAAAAAGAGCCAGTGATCTTACCCTCAATCGCGTGAAGCGCATGGCAAGCGAATCTGTCTTTTCTTTGCTTCTGCACCTTCGGAGTCTCCTCAGTGGGTGTCCTGAATTGTGATTTCAGCTGGCTGCATCTGCCCACCCCTCACGGGAAGTCCAACTCCCACGGAGAGCAGACCCATACTAAGCCTCACTGAGCCCCCCCTTCCGCACCTGTATGAGTGTGCACACACCACATGCATCTTCCTCGTTGCATCGTAGTGCAAAGGTGGGCACGAGAGGGTCTGTTCTGCACAGAGATCTTCAGGTTTTGATGACCCTGGAGAAGCAGACTAATTTTAGCTGTGATGCTTATATTTATTTTATAACATGCTCTTTTTAAAAGTCAACAGTCCTTATGCAGCTGGAGAGTCACACACTTCACCAAATTCACAAATACTAAAAATATGACTGATGAACTTTTATGATTTTGATTTATTGTATTTAACTGGCTCATAATTAATTTTTATTAATGCATGACATTCTGAGACGTCTGCTTGAATGTTCATGCTCATTTTATTACACAGTAAAGTTATTTCCGTTTAGTCTGCTCTGTTGTTTCCTCCTCTGGAGTTGATATGAAAATCTTTCAATGCTCTTCTCTCCCCAGGCTGAGCAGCTGTACTGCAGCCACATCCTTGCCACTGTCCCTCTGCAGGGAGGTTTTCAGCTATGTGGAAGCTGAGATGCTTACCAGGAACACCATGAGCTGTAGGGCTCAGCTGGGTTTGCATCTTGGCTTTGCTTCTCACCACTGAACTATTTCATCTTCCTAAGCTATACTCATCTATGCATTCTGAAGAATAATTCCTATACCAGAGACAGCAATTAGTGATATATAGCATGGAGTGTTTGCCACTACTCTAAATGTTGTGCCTGTGTCAACACTGCAGTTCTCACAGTTAATGCTGCTACTGCTGTCCATTTTTCAAGTGAAGAACACAAAGCAGGGAGGTGCTCCATGACTTATCTGAGGCTATGAGCTATAAGGGGCAGAGCTGGCCTTAGAATGCGGGATCTTGGTCTGTGCTGCTTACTGTAGGGACAGCTCCTAGCCTGGTGGCTGGCACTTGCTCAGGGGATGATGATTGGTAGCAAGCAACCGTCATGGTTGCAAAAGGCACATTGTCCCATCCCGTGTCCTTAGGTCTATTCCAGTCTTCATAATTGCTTCCCAACATGACTCTCAGTGTGCATGATTAATGCAGAATGGAAACTTGCCCTTCTGTCTTTAAAAGCTAAAACAGTCACATGATGCCTTTCCTACCTTATCTTGGAGCCTGATAGTACAGTTACTGCCCCAGGTGAGCTTCTAATTGACCAAACCCTTCAGTGCTGCCAAAGAATTTGAGAAAGAATAACTTGGCTGAGGGGATGTTGCCTCTTGTCAGTCTCTTCTTCTCTGCCTGCTCCTCTGTGTCCAGCACTGTGAAAGTCCTGGTGTGCACTCTGGCATTAGTATATCCCTGGCCACCCATGCCTTGCCACTCTCTAGCACTCATACAAATAGCTCTCCAAGCTGCTCCTTACACCCAAAGGTAAAGGACTCAACAGTGCACCACTTCTAGAAGTAGGACTCAGACAGGGTCCCACAAAGGTCTTGCAGATAGACTCAGCATGATTTGGATGGAAATTCTGGGATCTCACATGCAGAAACATGGCCTAGGGTGTGGGAGAGGTAAAGAACCATGTGTTCTTCACCATGTGGAGAGGGGCCTGGCTGGAGGAGTGGGGAGAGCAAGGGCCTCTAATGATGAGATTCAGGTGCCCTCGCTGCCCGGGTCTAGGGGAAGACTACCAGGTCAGCAGAGCTTGCAGAGCTGACCACCTGTCATTCTCTATTGCAGCCTCCTTCCCCTCCCTGATTTCTCCATCAGCCTCAAAAGGCAGCTGTGTCCTTGTGCCTCACACTCCTTCCTTCCTGCTGCTGTTTGGATTTTCCCCTTGCTGCTACCCAAGTGCCCACTTTTTTGTTTATTTTATTTTACTTTTTTTGGTACTAGGGATCAAACTCAGGACTTCACAATTGCCAGGCAAGTGCTTATGCTGCTGAGACAGCTCCCTGGCCCTATTTTTTGTTTGTTTGTTTGTTTGTTTGTTTGTTTAAAGAGCCTGTCTCTGCTACTACTTCATCATTGAGCCTGTGGAACACCCCCCAACCTCTTCTCATTTTTTGTACTAGTGCCCACAGTAGCAAAAGAATACACTTCGACACACATTCCTAAGAATTTTGAGTTGCCACCACACAGCATCCTAATGTCAAAATCAAAATATCAAGTTGCTCTAATAAGAATCTCTCAGTTAGTGTCTAAAATTGGTTGATGAAAATAAATAATCTGGCACAATAATAGATAGTTTATTTTTTACTTTGTTGATTTTTCATGTATTTTGGAGATTTAGGGGGTTTATGTTTCATCAGTCCAGTTGCTAGTCAATATCAATAAGTTTTACCCATGAAAGATAAAGGAAGGCAACAGTAATGACCTTGAGACACAACCACTTGTCAGTTTGCTGAAAGGCAACTTCTCAAAACTTGTAAGGATTGAAATCAGGCAGCTTTTGTTTCTGGAGGAAGTTATACAAATATTTAGTTATTGTACTGTGTTGTGTTACAGACAATGGGAAAAAGGATGACAGAGTAGTAGATCTCATATTTTGAGCTTCAAATCTCAGACATTACAAAAAATCTCAACAGAATTACTAAACAATTCTACAGTTTATGAAGTTATATAGACAATTTTCTAATGATGTTTCATTGTATCAAAATGATCACACTTGGAGGTGCCTGTGTTACCAGTTTCTTGATCCCTAAACTAAGCAGCCAAAGAAAAGAGTAGCACCTCCATCAATCCTGACTGGCAGGTGGATGGGTTCATGTTTGATCTCAGTTCTCAGAACAGCTTCAAGCGAGGACTTTGTGAGGATCGCAGCACCATAAGCTGCTGCACAGACAGAGTGTTGCCATGAGAAAAGTGAGTTACTTTTCAGAAAGGCCCCACTGAGTGTGTGGAAGTTAGGGAAGAATTCAACATGTGTACGCCAAGTGCAAAGCATTCTTTAGAATAAAAGGACTTTGCTTAGCTATTCTCTTGTGGGAATTCTTATTTCTTACCTTCTCTTGTCAATAGTATGAGCAACAGGGAACCTCACACTTGAAATTCTGGTGGTCCTTTCAGGACCACCTCTCCAGTATTTTCTTCCCTTTAGGGTGGCTGTACTTCAGTCTTCAACTCTTTTCCCCATATTTCTGCCTCTTCTTGAAAGAACAGATCCCTACTTTTAGAAAGGCCCTGCGCATTTCTATGAAATTTCTTACTCTTCTATGCATACTCAAACCTTACTGGCCATCCTTCTATTCTCTGGTGCAGAGGCTGAATCAAAGAAGCACCCCAACTTCTAAGCCACGGAGATTGGGGGCTGTTGATGTGCCCCTGATCCCCAGAGAGCTTTTGAAGATGCTTCTGAGTACTTCTCATTTACAGTATAAGAGCCCAAGGGACCCAGAATCCTTGTTCTCAAGGGATCTGGTACACCCAGCTTCCACAGTGCTGCCACCTGCTCAATTCCCAGCAAGCACTTGAGTCCCTTTAGGAGCAGTAGCCTACAGACATTTTTGTATTCAGCCTGGATAATTGCACCATCCTGATTTGCATTAAGGTCACTCCCAAATGAATCTCTCTTTCATTTGGGACAGACCTATTGCCTCTGTGACATCCACACTCAGAGGCAGCAAGCCTGCAGTCAAGCTCAGCTTGTACCCAGTTGCCCAGTTGGAAACATAGGCATTCCCTGGGCTTCCTTCTAGGTCAGACCAACATGGTCAGCACTTTCTACCAACTCTGAAAAGGGTTCTTCCCTCCCAACTCATTCTCTGGGTAGCAACTTAGACCTTTGTTTCTCCATACATTCTTACAGGCCTAAGAGCAAAGAGGAGAGATTTAGGGGCAATTTTTCTGACTGATGCAGCTTTAAGAGTTATCAAGGGCTCCAAGAACATCCCTGGAATAGATGCCCAGTTAACTATGTTCATCACTGGGCTGAGGCCTGCCCCTGTGCCCCAATTTCTCCATTTTCTTGATGCTGCTGTTTCTGGGAGCTCCAGTCCCCAGGGTAGGTAGACAGCACAAGGAGAGGACACAGAGTTGGGATCTAGTGGAGAGCCAGGGCTAGTGGCCAGGTCCTGTGGCATGCAGGACTTTGACTCCTTGTTCAGCTTCTTCTCCTTGCCTGGCCTTGTAGGCTTTCTTCTCCAGAGAAGACCCTCCAGGCTGTTCACAGGTAGCCCCTCTACCTTCTCCCGATCCTCTTTCCTCCTACTTCTTGAAGTGGGGCCCCTCAGTCTCCAATAAGACACTGCTTTTTCCCTGTTCAGGGTTGGGGGGCTTTGTTCTGCTGCATTCTTAGAGTCTTACTTGTTATCAGTAGGCTGAGCTGCTGGGCAGCAGGTCATAGCGCCCCCCACTGTAGACCACCACGCCCGGCGGGTAGTAGAGCAGGTCAGGCTCTGTGCCTGTCTGGAGTGGTGCCAGGGCCTGCAGCCGGTGACCTTCTGGCTCCGGCTTGGTGGTGGCAGTGAAAGGACGCATGTTGGTGAGAGAAGGTGAGGCGAACCGCCAGAGGAGGTTCTTGAGCGCCTTGCGGAATTCGCGGCGCACGAGGCAATAGAGGATGGGGTTGAGGCAGCTGTTGGAGTGCGCCAGGCACACACTCAAGGGGAACATGTACACCTGGCATACAAAGTACTCCTGGCTGAAGGGCACCACATTGAACTTGATCAGGATGCTCCAGGTGGTGAGGGCCTGGTTGGGCAGCCAGCACAGGAAAAAGGACAGGACCACAATGGTTACTGACTTGGTCACCTTGGACCGTCTCCTAGCGCTGGCTCCAGTCGGGCCTCCCCCAGCCACTGCCTCTGTGCCCACCACACGGCGATCGGAGATGAAACGCACCAGCAGCAGGTAGCACAGGCTGATGATTCCCAGAGGTAGCAGGAAGCCCAGCAGCACCTTCTGCAGGTGGTACAGGCCCAGCCAGAACTGCCTGTCACGGCCCAGCAACTTGTCCGGGAAGCGCACCAGGCACAGCTCCTCGCCCATCACCTTGATAGTGGTGGAAAAAATGGCATTGGGCAGCGAGCCCAGGGCGGCCAAAGCCCAGATCAATACACAGAGCGCCCTGGCCGAGAAGCAGCAACTATCTTCCAACCTCTGGCTGCAGCAGTCGCCACGGCCGTGCCCTCCGCTCCGGTGGCTCCTAAGAGCCGAGGCCACCGAGTGGTAGCGTGCCACACTCATGGCGGTGAGGAAGAAGACGCTGGCGTACATGTTCATGGACGTCACTACAGACACGATCTTGCACATGGCCTTGCCAAAAGGCCATTTGAAGTCCAGCGCGTTTTCCACCGCCCAGAAGGGTAGCGTGAGCACGAACTGAAAATCCGTCAGCGCCAGGTTGGTGACAAAGAGGTTGATGGAAGACTTGCGCCAGCCTTGCTTGCTCTTCATCAGGTAGAGCACGAGCAGGTTGCCCGCCAGCCCCAGCGCACAGACCACCCAGTACACCGCGCTGATGAGAACGCGCACCCGCGCCTCCGTGTTTGAGCTCTCTGACCCGCCGCTGCCCAGGGGATGCCCTGGCGCCGCGCCATCAGGCAGCTCCAGCCCCAACTCCCACCATAAATCCTGAAGCTGCAGAGACGCGTTGCCACTCACGTTGGCAGCCTGCAGAATGTCCGGGACCAGTCTGAAGAGTTCTGCGAGCTCCTCCCCTCCAGCAGCCTTGCTCATGGTGGCCGCCGTGGTTGCAGCAGCCACCCGCATGCACAGGTTCCTCTAGGCCATGTCTGTGGAACAGGCAACTGCGGTAGCAGGCTCTCCTCGCTGTGGACCCCGGCAGAGCGCGGCGTGCGCGGGAGCTTTCAAAGCAGCAGCAGAAGACAGCGCCTAAGACCTGGGTACTTTCTGCGCCCTGCGCGCGGGCAGCCGTCCTGGGCTCAGGAGCTGAGCGGACGTCTGCCCTGGAGCTGAAATGGAGAGCAGAGAGCAATGCCCAGAGGGAGCCGGCGTCCACGGGTCTCCAGCCAAAGGCGAAGTCTCTAGGTTCCCGCTGCGCGACTGAGATCTCCCCTCTCGATTTCCCGGTGCCACTCGGGCAGTGACGCACAACCCACCTGCTGCTCGGGACGCGACTCCGAACCGCTCCTCCTTCCGAGACCTCTGTTGCGGACGAGGTTTCTGTCCTTTTAGAGAAAAATAGAGATTGGGAAGTTGCTTCCCCCGCTCTCACAGCCTGGAGGTCTGCAGGTGTCTCGGTCTCTGTGCAGTTAACTCCCAGTGAATTGCAGAAGCCGCTTCGCCCAGTTACGTTCTCAGGCACCTACAGAGCCGAGGCGGCGAGCCCCAAGGAGCATGCGTAACCCATGCGGGGAAAGGGGGCGCTTTCCGAGGTGCTGAACCCCGAGGCTCTTGCCACAGCGGAGGAGGAAAGGTGGGGCTGCCCTTTTAGTTTTAAAAGTTTTAGAAGGAAAGGGTAGTATTTATTTTCTTGGATTTGATTTGGGTTCCTTCTCCCTTTATTCTCAAATACTAGTACTTTGAAGGTTTTTTTCCTTTCTTCCCCGCCCCCCATTTGGTGAAAGATGGTTCTGCAAATCCAACTCCTGACCACTTCCCGTTTAAAAGCATGCAGAGTACAGTCACTATTCAGCGACATTGGACGGGCACCAGGATCCGTCTTCGAGGATGAGTCCTTATTGAAAACTCAAATGCAGGCTCTGCTTCCCTTTTCTGAGCTGGTGTCTGGATGTCAGGGTTTCCAAGGGGTCTTCGGTGTAGTCTAAGCTGAACAGAGCAAGGGATTTGGTTGCCCGCTTCACACAGGTCAAATACCACCTGCATAGCCAGGCAGCCCAGGCTCCTGGATGTATGCCCCACAGAGCCTTTATCTGAACTCAGGTAAAATCATAGATAATAGAGCTATTATTTCCTCTGTTTTGCTACTATTAAAATCAGGGCTCTAATTGATGTTTTTCAGACCAAAATTCTAAGGAATGGAAGTCATTTGTGGTACTTCTTAAATTGTAGCTTGTTTAAATGCCAGGTCAACTGCTCTGGTGTAAGTTATATTTTTAAGGATGGATTCATGGAATTTGAAATGTTTTCTTTACTGGCTGGCATGAAATTGGAATAAAAATATTGTAAGAATAGAGTAATTATCTTCACACGTGAGCTCCTGACCTTGCTCACAGAGATTAAGAGATGAATTTCTAAAACAGAGGAGACTAACACCAACAACAAAAGACTCAGTAAAAAAAGAAACACAGTGCTCGAAACGTGATGGGACCATAGAGACAACCATGATTCCGAAGCCAGAACGGATTTCCAAGAGAACCCTTCGCTGTAGACGCTGTTTTCCCGCTAGAGGGCGTAAGGGCTCTAGTAAAAACCAAACCAAGTTACGCCTCTAATCAGGTCTTGAAGATAAAGCCAAGCTATAGTTGCTTCTGTGGGTGACTCTTATCATTGTTCTAGTGGCCTCAACTTCGCTTTCACTATCACGTTTCACTTTTTAAAAACCTAACCAAATTTCATCTATTTTGTTGCGTTTATATTTCCGAGTGCTGCTGAACCTCGAAGAGGCACAAGGCACACACTGAAAGACCACTGGTTTAAAATTTTGGTACCTTCGTCCAAGCTCACCATCCCCGCCACTGCAGCACCATCTCTGTGCTTCTAGTCCCATCTCACAACATAACTGCTTGGCCAGCCCCAAATTCGACTTCCTGAAGAGTACTGCAGGACCTTCACTCAATTTGATTCAGGTTCACCAGCGCTGGCTCTTAGTACTGAGCTAGGCTGACACGTGCATGATGAGAGTCTTCAATTCTCTCTGGAGCTTTCATCTAAATTAGTGTGCAATTTAGTAATGTCTCTGACTGTATTTTTTGTTTAGTCTTGTGCATGACTAAGCCATAAAGAATGTAACAATGTGTGCCAGATGCATGAACAATCATTTTGGCTCTTTGATTTCTCTTTAGGTTTTGATGGGTGGATGGGTAACAGGCAGTTATAAAATACGTGGTGAGCTGTTCCAGTTTCCAGTTTTTACATTTCAAGCCTGTTGCACATGTATGTGTATTTGAACAAACCATAAAAAGGCGGAAAAGTACTCATGCTACGTAGTCTATTTCTCTGTCCTCCTTCTCCCTCAAATTAAGATCAGGGTGTGATGGGAATCTGGAGGAAATTCTCGTTAGCAACAGAAGTCCCTTATCCCTCATTCTGAAATGTTGCCTGGATGTCTTTGTGTTTCTGGAGTCACATGGGGCATGGGAATTCTTGAGTGAGACCAGAGGAAAAGCATACCCCAGCCTACATCCCCTGGGAACCCAGACTCACAGGCTGTAGTAAATCATTAGCTTTAGCCCTGGGGCTTTGCAGAGCAGTCCTGGAGATATAAAGGGACTTACTTAGGATCGCATTAGTAGGAAATTGGCACACTAGGCCTGACCCATAATTCCTTTGACTCTTAGGTTACATCCTGTGGTCCATTTTTTACTACCCATTTTTAAAAATCTTTTATTTATTTATTTGGTACAGGGTCCTGCTATGCAACAAGATCAGTAGTGACCCTCCTGTCCCATGCTCCCCATCTCTGGGATTGCAGGCATGCACCAACATGTCCATTTTCAATGGCCTGCTCCACACAGGGTTGGCATGGCATGCAGTACAGGGATCAAACCCGGGTCCTTGTGCTTGCCAGGCAGGCATTTAGACCACTGAACTATGTCCTTAGCCCTCCATTTCCCAACTTAGATCTAACTCTTTCATATTTTTCAGCAATGCTGAGAAGTGAACCCTCAAATATGTCTGCATCCTAATCCCTGGCCTCTTTTATATTAATTTATATAGTGAATAGGACTTTGAAGCTGTCATTAAATCCAAGGATTTGAGAAAAGGAAGAGGGTTGTGGGCTGGGCAGGTGGACTCAGTGGACTTCCCAAGAGTCCATAGGATTCAGGGAGGGGGAATCAGTGTCAGCGGGACAACTCAAGCAGGGATGTGTGTAAAGGTCTTCGAAGAGGAGACCGAGAATGCAAGACAGAAGAATAAGAAGCCACTAGAAGCTGCAAAAGCTAAGGAGGCTTCTCCACTAGATCTCTCAATAGATCTGATGACACCTTGACTTTGTGCCAGTGAAACTGATTTTAGGATTTTGATCTCTAAAAATGTGAAACAGTAAACTTGTCTTATTTAGGCCACTGTATTTGTGGCAAACTTGTTACAGCAGGAATAGAAACCAGTGCAAGATGTTCACACTTGTTTTATATTGTATCACTCATTCACCCGTTCACCACATGTTTATTAAGTACCAGCTTTATGACAGGTACTGTGCTATGAGCACAGTAATTTAGTGATAAATAAAACTCCTGGAGGAGCTGTTCTGACAAATGAGCCTAACCTTTATGAGTTGCATATTATAATTATATACGAAGAACTACCAAATAAAACAGAAAGTATTGCAATAGCAAGCAGAAAGAGGGAACAACACCCAGGATTTGGAGGCAGATTTATTAATGTCAATGGACACTAATTGGGATAATTCACAAAATGCACTTTGATCTCTGGTGTAGGGATTATATGCGGTAAGCAGGCAGGAAGTACAGAGGCAGAGTGGCTGGTCAGTTGGGGATTGGCTTACACAATGTGCATCACAGGGACCAGCTCTGCATCACAATGTCCAGCTGTTTATAAGAGACCAGAAGCAGCTGGAACTGGAATAAGAACTACTACCTGGGCAACTAAGAAACTTGACTATATTCTCTTGTGGGGGGAACATCTTCAGCTACAGTATAACCATAGGTAAAAGTTGTAAGTTTTAATTCTCTCTGAGCATATTTATTCAATAAAAATGATACCTTTTCAAATTCAAGGTTTAAAACAATATGATTTACATAATTGTTGTATATATATTTAATGATAGAATTTTCTCCCTAGAAAAAATATTAATGCATGATGTAACTTCTAACCTACAGTAACTTGGAAGAAAGAAAATTCATTAAGCAGGCAAAGGAAAAAGGAAAGCCAGAAAAGAAGGGCATTCTGGGCAGAAAGTATATAATGGGTGAAAATAGCCAGGGACATAGCTCAGTGGCATAAGCACCTGCCCAGCAAACACAAGTTTCTGAGTTCGATCCCTGGTATAAGAAAAACAGCGCTACATGGGATGCAGGAGTCAAACGCTATCTCATCAAAAACTTTTAATATTTCACCTTAGATTAACTATAGGGCATGACAATTTTAAAACAGGAAGCAAGATCAGTCTTGTGTATTTGACTTCCACCCCAATTGTCATATGGTAAGTGAACTGCAAGGGCAAAGATGAATGCAAATTAAGTCCGTGTCCTTTTAGTCACTTTCCTTCCACTGAGACACAGCACCCAACACCCACAAATGAAAGGAGGAGAAGCTTATTTAGCACATGGTTTCAGTCCACAGTTGGCCAACTCTGCAGCAGAAACAGCATGGCAGGAGCACATAGTGGGGGAATCATGATACACAAGAAGCAGAGAGAAGGAAGAAGCTAGGAAGGGAAACCTACCCTTCCATGCCCCGCCCATGACCCACCTCTTCTGGCCAGACCCCACCTCCTAACAACAGGTCAGAGGTCCCCCATGATTTAATAACCTTTCAAAACCCATCCCATGGACTAATGAGGCTTGTGGGAAATAATCTTGATCTACGCCATCGCATTCTACCTGTAGCACCAAAGAAAGTCGTGCACATTTCTTTGTGCAAAATGTATGTAGTCCAACTCCAGGGGCCATAGTTATGGTTTATATCTAGTGGCCACTCAAGAGCCTTATGTGCCCAGAGGTGGGGCTTTTGGAAAGTGATTGAGTTATGGGGGCAAGACAACAGAGTTGCTGTTAAGACTGAGCATGCTAGGGAATGGTCACTGGGAGCATGACCTGGGAGGGTAGATGTCCCTCTCTGGCTCCTCCCTTCTCTCTCCACTTCCTGGCCTCCTTGATGTGAACAGTTTTTCTTTCTCTCTGCCCTTCTGCCAAATTGTTCTGCCTGGAGCCAGCTGACTTTAGACTGTAAATAGGACACCAAATATCCTCCCCTCCCTTCCATTGTGAAGATTAGACATCGTGTTCTGGCAATGAAGAAGTGACCAGGACACATTTGGGGCCAGAGAAGTGGGTTAGGGAGAGAGACAGTGTTAGTAGGTTGGGCTGCAAGTACCCAAGTCTAGGCCTACATGACAAACAGATAGAGGAAGGGAAACAGATGGTCTTGGGGCGCAAGGATCCAAGTACTGGGGTGTGTGATACTCATACAGGCTTAGGGTGGGGATGAAGGTGAAGGTAGGGATAGTGTTGGGGTGCAAGTACCCAAGTACTGGTGTGTGGGGTGCAGAGTTAGGCCCAGTTGTAGTGCTGGGTTCAAAGTACCCAAGTATAGGGGTGTGAGTTACTTGAAT
The DNA here is from genome assembly GCF_000260255.1 of Octodon degus. NCBI lineage: Eukaryota > Metazoa > Chordata > Mammalia > Rodentia > Octodontidae > Octodon > Octodon degus. The sequence goes on along the minus strand of NW_004524869.1, from coordinate 822,744 downwards.
AGAGTTAGAGAAAGTCATCATGTTGGAGTGCAAGTACTAAAGAACTGGCATGCAAGGTACCAAGATAGGGTTAACATTTGAGTTAGGGTTATGAATAGTGTTGGGATGCAATCCTGGGACCCAGATTTAGGAGTAGGATTATAAGGGTTAGGTATAGGGATAGAATTGGGGGCAAGGCCTGAGTATGCATTGTAGGGCTTCTGGACAAGGTTGAGCTGAGGGTTAGGGAAAGAGGCAGTATGAGGGTGGAAGTACCTGATTATTGGGCTGTGGGATAACCAGAGAGGAGCAGGGTTATGTCTAGGGGTAAGAATAGTCATCAGGTACAAGTACATGAATATTGGGTTACAGGATACACACACATATAGTGTTAGGGTTAGTTTTAAGGATGGTATGGTATTGGAATGGGAGAATCTGGGTTCTGGGGTGTGGGTACCTGCATTGGGTTAGAGTTAGGATTAAGGTTAAGGATAGTTGGGGTACAAGCACATGAACATTGGTGTGTGGGATACCTATGTAGGGTTAGGGTCAAGGTTAGGGTTAGGGATCAGGCTAGTGTTGGGTTGCAGGTACTCAAGTATTGGGATAAGGTTGGTGGATAGAATTAGGGTAAGAGTTAGAGTTAGGGATAGGGACAGTGTGAGGTTGCAAATGCCCATGTATAGTGCTGTGTGGTACTGGATAGATTTATGGAAAGTGATAGTGCAGATATGTAAGAACTATCTGAGTAGTGGTGCTGGGTACCTGAATAGGGTTAGCTTATGGTTAGAGTTATAGGTATTGTTGGGGTGCAAGTATGTCAATATTGGGGAGTGGAATTAAGGTTAGGTTTAGGATTAAGGTTGTAGATGGGGTAGAGTTGTGGTGTAATAGTGTTTTGGGGTACAGGCTATGCAGATATGGTTAGAGTATGGTTAGGGGTAGGGAGAGGTATAGAGTTCAGGTGCAAGTGTATGCATATTGGTGTGTGCAGTACAAGGATTAGGATAGGTTTAGGGATAGTGTTAAGCATATACAAAGTGTTAGGGTGTAAAATCCTGAGTATTGGGGCAAGGGGTATCCAGATACCATTAGGGCCAGGGATAGGGTTAAAGTTAGGGCTAGGGATACTGTTGGGGTGCAAGTAACTGAGTATTGGGCTATGAGGTGCCTGAGAGGATTTTGGCTAGGTTTAGGGTTAGGGCTAGAGATGAGGATAGTGTTTGTGTGCAGATATACCAGTATTAGGTGATAGGATTAGTGCTATTGTTAGGTTTAGGATTAAGATTAAGGTTAGAATGTGGGTTAATCATAAGGACAGTTGACATGCAAGTATTAGAATACTGAGGTGTGAAGTATCCAGATATGGTTAGGGTTAGTTGTAGGAATAGGGATAGAGTTAGGGTGCATATACCCAAGCGTTGGGGTATGGTCTTGATTGGATTAGATTTAGGGTTTAGGTTAACATTAAGAATAGGGATATTAGTTGGGTACAAGTACCCAAGTTTGGGGAATGGTATACCATGGCATAGGTTAGGTTATAGTTAGTGATAGAGATAGTGTTTGGGGTCCATGTACCAAAGTGCTGGAGTGTGGTATACCCAGATATTAGGATGTGTGCATCCAAATAAGGTTAGGGCTTGGGTTACAGAAAGGAATAGTATTGGGGCACAAGTGCCAGAATATAGGTCTGTGGAATACTTGGTTAGGGTTAGGGTTAGAGTTAGTGATTTGTTTAGGGATAAGGATAGTGTTTGGGTTTGGACTAATGTTGGGGCTGGACAGGAGTAGGGATAGGATAATGTTGGGATGTAAATACCCTGGTGTTGTGGTGAGGGATACATGGATAGTGTTAAGAGTTAGTGTTAACTTTGGAGTTGGGTCGAAGTACCTGAATATTGAGTGCAAGGTACCTGGTTAGAGTAGAGTAAGAGTTAGACATAGGGATAATGTTACCATGCAAGTAGCTGAGTATTGAGTGTGGGGTCAGGTTTAGGGTTAGGGTTAGAGATGGGTTTGGGGATAAATTAAGGATAAGATTAAGGTTGGGTTGAGAGCTAGGGTTAAGGATGTGGGTAGTGTTGGAGAGCAGGTACACCAGTACTGGAGTGTTTGGTGTCCAGATAGTATTAGGGTTGTTGTTAGGTTTAGGATTAAAGTTAGATTTAAGATTAGGGATAGGGATAGCATTGGGATTCAAGTACCTAAGTATTGGACTATGGGATACCAAATAGGTTAGGGTTGGGTTTAGGGTTAGGACTGGATTAAGGGATAGGGAAAATGTTGTGATGCAAATATTGGGTGATCAGGTCCATGGATAGGGTTGTGGTTAGGGTTAGGGTTAGGGTTGGAACAGGCAGTTTTTGCGTATAAGTACCTAAATATTAGACTGCGAAATACTTGCATACAGTTAGGGGTAGTATTCTGGCTAGGGATAGGGACAGTATTGAGATGCATATCCTCAGGTATATTAGGGTTTACTTTTTAGGTTTGTTTAATGTTAGAGATACATCTGGGATTTGAGTACTGAAGTATTGGAATTATTTTTTTAGGGTTAGGTTTGGAATGAAGGTTAGAGTCAGTTTTAGGGGTATTGGTTTCTGTGCATAGGGTTAGGGACTGTGTTGCAATGCAAGTATCTCAGTACTAGTGTTGTTTTTTAGGGTTATGCTTAGGTTTAGAGTTAGGATAAGGGATAGTGTTGGGATTGAAGTACTCAAGTATTGGGATTTTGCTTTTTAGGGCTAGGTTTATAGTCAGAAGTAGGGATAGAGTTAGGGTTGCTTGCTGAGATGATTCCAGAATCAGTTATTGACCACAAAACTGACCCAAAGGAGCCATCTAGTCCCAGAGATAAAAGAATGGAATCACAGGGAGTTGGGCACCTCAATGGGCACTAATACCAGACTGCCTGACTCAGTCTCCAGAGAAACTGTGACTTCTGCACATGCCACCTAAACTGATTTTTCATATAAATATTATTCTCTTTTGTGGAAACTTGGAAGGTGTTAAAGACATTAAAATGATTATCTTGGGCTGGCCAATTAGCTCAGCAGATTAGGGGTTTGATCCCTGGGGCTGTTGTGCTGGCCCCGCCCCAGGGGCATGCTGGGATGGCAATTGAGACTGGGCATGGTGGCATGTGCACCTGTAATTCCAGCTCTTGGGAGGCTGTAAACAGGAGGAGCACTACGAGTCTGATCTAGTAGTGAGACTCTGAACAGCCTGTAGACCCTTCCCTAAAATTTAAAAAAAAAAAAAACAATAAAATGATGATCTTTTTCCAGGTTGATAGCATCTTCAATAAAGCCTATTTTCTTGATTCCCAACACATCTCTGTAGGAATTGCTCTTTCTACAGGACAACCTTCCAACTCTAAGCTCAGTAGAAATATTTTATTGTGATTTAGTTTAAAATATTTCCCAGTTTCATTTGTTAATTCATCTTTAACTCATGTATTGCATGACATGCATTGATTAATTTGAAGACTTTTATCATTTTTTGTTCATTTCTTTTTAATTT
>NW_004524869.1:816806-817861 GCF_000260255.1 Octodon degus | reverse complement strand
AGAGAGAGAGAGAGAGAGAGAGAGAGAGAGAGAGAGAGAGAGAGAGAGAGAGAGACTCTTCATCCTGTTAAAGACAGCTCAAATAAATACACAAGAAGGATATGAGATGGAGTAGTGAAACAGGAATAGAGATTGACTACTTTTTCCTTCTAAGGTTATGAATGTCCATGAAAAACAAAAGCCAAACCAATAAAATGTACAATTGACAATTCAGCAACAGAATAAATTGTTCATGCATTGTTTCCTTAGCTGTTCTAAGATCTCTTCAGGAATTTAAAAACATTCCAATCGCTAGGAATCCTACCCCCACACCCAGGAATTCTGACTTAATGGGTCTGCCCAGAGATCCAGATGTTATTTTTTTGAAGTTCCTAGGGTTATTCTAACATGAAGTTGAGGATTAAAACCACTGCTCTAGATTTGTTTTTCTATTTTAAAGATGATAGAAAACAATCTAACTCTGCTAACTGCTATCATTGACTGTGACTCATTCAGGGATGGAATGGAAACATCCAATTCTAGTATCTTCCCCTTGTCTCACATTTGCTCACGAGTAATATTCCACTCTTCCTTGTTTCTTTATACTCACGGTCAGAGGGGCAATAATGGCCTTCATGCATAGGTCCTACATCTATCGAATCATTGAAGAATGCTTTTGAAAATTAGCCTTTACAATCTCTTCACCTCCAGCATGCAAAACAACTCTAGCTGAATTCTATGATAAAAAATAAAACTGTTTCTAGGTTCTTTTAAAATAAAAAATCACTAGTTGTTTATAGTTAAAATTGTAAAAGAAATGGTGTTGGGCCTCTTCTTCTGAGTTCTTTTTTTTTAAATTTTTTTATTTTTATTGGAACCAGGGATTGAACTCAAGCTATTGTGCTTGCCAGGCAAGTGCTTATTCTACTGAGCCATCACCTCAGCCCCTCCTTTTGAGCTCTTTATCAGGTATCAATGGAGAATGCCTCACAGAAAATTGCACCACACACATTTATCTGAATGCAGAAACAAAAGAATTATACAACTTGGCCTGCAGGCTCAACAAATCTTGATAA
>NW_004524869.1:802412-804148 GCF_000260255.1 Octodon degus | reverse complement strand
AAAAGAAAGACGAGGAAAAATAGAGAAATAATAGAAGAGAAAGAGTAAAAGCAAGGCTTTAAAACAATTGAAAATAAGTTTCAGTAGACTGTTGAAGAAGACATGAATGAATGAAAGAAGGAAAAAACAAGAACAAATAACATGAAACAAAATAACTAAAAATAATGTTCACAGTCACACACACAACAAAACAAAACAAATGAACAGGGGAGGAAAAAAAAAGAAATTTCTCTGTGATTTCAAGCCTGTGATTATTTTCTGGGGCCTGCAGTTTTGTGGCAAAATCTATTTTAGGGTATGACTCTGCTCTCCTTAATAGGCAAGGAGGGATTTAGGGCCCAGATCTGTACTGGATAATCCAGCAAGCCTGCAGTAGGTTTAGGGTAGGGTGGTGCTTTGGGCACTTTCAAATCCACAGAAGTTCATGCTAAGCCTGGGATCTGGTCAAGGTTTTGAGGCCTGAGTCATTTAGCTTATAAGATTCTGGGTGTCTCTTGCAGCCTGACCAAGGCTCCCTGACTGTGGATGTTTCCTATGGTTGTCCCTCACTCAGTCACTATGGGAGTTGAACACTGTGAGCCTTGAGGGGAAGTCTGACCTGTGACTGCTGAGTCCAAGGTTCAGTTGGGCTCTCCCTCAAATGGTGTCTGACCAAGCACTGTCTCCAGGGGATACTGTAGTCACTTGAACTGGAGTAACTTACCAGCTGTAGCACACAATATCCACTACTCTGTTCCACTGACACATTTCCCCCTGGAGGCCTCTGTAGTCACGGACTTTCACCGTTTCTCTGATAGACTTGATCTTCAATTCTCATGCCAGGAGCTGGGGAGAAGGTGCAGGTCTCCCCTTCATTCTTTTTGCTTTGTGCTCTGTCTCTTCACTTTCTCAATGGGCTTCAATTTTCCCATCAGATCCTTCCTGAGTCCTAGGGATCTACTTCCCTCCTTGTTTTCTTCCCAAATTGTTATTTTCTAGTGTATGAATCCTGAATTTTTGCGAGTTTGATTTGTTACTGCTTATTGTTCGACCATCTTCTTGAAAGTTCCCCAGTGGGATTCTTTCATTCATGTTCCTGTAAGCCTACCTCATAAATCCCTTGTATAATCATTTTATATTAAATCTGTTTCCCTACAGAATGCTAACAAAATTAATTAGGCTTCCCTAGACTTTTATATAAGTGCAGTCATACACTGCTATCTTTTATTTGGAAAAGCATCTGGTTTGTATCACTCAGAGTAATTATTTTAAGATTTATCTACATTTTTAAGTGTAGTTCACTTCTTTTTATGGCTGTGTATCCATTCACAAGAAAGATGTTGCAGTTTGCTTATTCATTCAACTGTTAATAAATTTGGATTATAGGCAATTTTTGGTTATTAAGAAAAAAATTCTTGTGAACATTAGTGTATGAATATTTGTGTGAACATGCATGCACTTTTCCTTCTGTCAAGTGAATGTTAAGCAGTGGAATGTGTACACCATATGATGGATACATACATAACTTTTAAAAACAATCGGCACACCATTTTTAAGAGTCATTGCTTAGGTCTAAAGATATGCATCCTAAATTCATGTGCTGAAATCATAATTCCCAGTTGATGGTATTAGGATGTTCAGAAAGCTTTACTCTCACAAGTGCATTTACAGACTCCAGAGATTTATCTCAACACTTTTGTATTGTGAATAAAGAAGTCCACCTTCTAAATGAATGAGAATGTAGCCCCTCAACAGAC
>NW_004524869.1:796216-801767 GCF_000260255.1 Octodon degus | reverse complement strand
TTTTTTTAAAGTGGACTTTATTTCTTCAGCTAGCCTGATTCCCCCCAACACTCTTGTGGATCTTAAATACATATAGATTAAAATTTTGGAAGTGGTTTTATAGCTACATGATGCAGTATGTTTTTGTTAAACTTTTTGTGCACTTCATTTTGAATACTTTTTGTTTTCAAGTTCACTAATACTTTATTCTGCAGGTTTAGTCAACTAGTAATACCATCCAATATCATATTCACCTAAGTCTTAGTTTTTGTCATTTTTAGAAATGTATTGGTCGTGGCTGGGAGTTTAGCGGTGAGGTAACATGGCTGCTCCGACTCTTGCTTCGAGGTTATACTCTTTGCTGTTTCGCAGGACTTCCACCTTCGTCCTCACCATTGCTGTGGGCGCCTTGTTCTTCGAGCGTGCTTTCGACCAAGGCGCAGACCCGATCTACGAGCATATCAACGACGGGAAGCTGTGGAAACATATCAAGCATACGTATGAGACCAGTGAGTAGTTCTTCGGCTCCCAGAGGCCAGAAGGACCAGGCCTACCTACTTGCTGTTTGCGCAGAGCTGGGGTCTCCACTCTTCACAGACCACCGACAGCCGTTGGCAAGGAATGGCTCCACCTAACAAACAGACTGTTTAACTTCTACTGAGTTTGAAGTCCGTTTATTAAGCGTTATCAGCAAATAAATGTAAATTGGCCTTGAAAAAAAAAGAAATTTATTTTGGCCTTTTTAGGTCTCTTATGTGTCTTCTAACTATGTTATGCTTTCACCTTCCTAATCTATAGAATATCATCATAATAAATCTAAAATATATCTTTATTTGCTATAATTATGACTAGTATCCTTTCTTGCTGTATAGGTTGACTTTTTTTGCCTCCTTTTAAAGTACTTTTCTTGCTTATTTGCTGAAATAATATTTTTCAGATTATTAACACACAAGGTAAACCTTAGCTTGAGGGTATTGTATATTTCCATACTCTTTTAAATATACTTGCACTTGATTTTGTGTCACATTTAAATTAATTGTAAACATTTCAATCATTTGATGACCTGCTTTTTGTAAGGTAAGGTTGTAGCAACATTTATTATCCAGTCAGATTTTTCTCTATAATTGAGATAATATTTGTTTGAAGTTTTGTGTGTTACAGACTATTTTCTAATTAAGGGTGGAGAAATTAATGATTTCTATCGCTATGTAATTGCTATAGTTTTTCATTTGCAGCTTTTCAGTGCTGCTGTTCCTTTCCTGCCTTAGGTAGTTTCTTCATAAGTATGAAGAGTAGAATTTGATCAAAAATGTATGTGGAATTTTCTACAAATTTCTGGAACTTTCTTTACATGCACCTCTCTTGTCACTGGGCAAGTCCTGCGTTTTCCTTACTCATTTCTGCAAGCTTGTAGCTCCCTTGCTCTCTTCCTATTCTTGAGTGATTCCTCAATTTATACAAACCCTTGAATGATCTGTGGTCTTCCCTTTTCTCTGCACTGCAACCTGGGAAATTTCTATACTCAATATGCTGGTAAAGATAAGCCTTACATCACTGATTTGTCTTCTTTCAAGGATAGCTGCCCTATGCTGCTCATTGCCTAATATCTGCAACCCCTTCTTTATCTTATCTATTACTCAGTTAGTTGTTTATGGAAAGGGCCAACTGCACTCCATCAAGGTTGAAAATAGATATCCCTTTTGTTAGATAATTATATCTTGCTTATACAAGGATGGAGAGGGTTTTTACAGTATATTCTTTGAGTCACATATCTTTAATGTTTTGCTTAAAAATATCTGTTGTTAGCAGAAAGATAGCTGAAGTACTTTTAGTTGCCCATTTCATGCTTTGAACTTTTGATACCATGTTATCTAGCCATTCTCAAGGTGCATGTTCAGTTTTTAAGGCTACAAACAACACACACTAATATCAATGATGAAATAATGAAATATTTTGGGGTAATAATAGATACCTTCTTCTCTCCCTAAAGGCACTATGGGTAGATTTGATTTGAGTCTCAGTTGTCAAATCCTCCCCAGAATAGTAGCAACCTTCAGTGATGCCTCATTCTTGTCTATATTCTAGGATTAGGTGATGGAGCCAGAATTACGTGCTGAGATGACAGGGACAGAACACTCAGAACACTGCCCCTGATCAGTGGTCAATATCCCACCTTCTGTTGAGGTACAACAGTTGTTTCTGTGAGAAGTGTTTCTGAAGCTCAAATTTGAAAAAAGTAAAGAAAAGAAAGAATGAACAAAGGCAAATAAGAAAGGAGGAAAGATAGAAAGAAAGAAGAGGGGAATGGAAGGAGGGAGGAAAGACAGAAAAATGAAAGCAACTGCTTTTGCTTAACTGGTGACCTAAACTGTTACCTTTCTTTAAACAAATTTCTGAAGAATATTCATTTCCAAGGTAAAATATAGGAATAGAGTCTAATATGAATCCATAATTTATTTCCCCTAGCCAGGTGTGAGTTAGGAGAGGGCTCTACAGAGAGATGTCTTTGGGGCCCTAAAATGTTCCTCAGAGTGTTCCACACTAAGCTCTCACCAACACACCCATCCTCACATCAAATATTTATGAGATTCAGAGAAATGAATCAAACATTGTCCCAGTACCTACAATTTATAATAAAGTAGTAAAACCAACCAAAAACTTCTAATTAACTTAAATCTCACTGTGTGAAGTGCAGCTTAGGTGCCTGCTTCCTGGTTCATTATTCGATCACACCACTTCTTTTTAGGAGTTGTTCAGACTTCCTTCAGCCTTGCACACTAATCCATGTGTTCAGCTGCTGTCCACTGGTTTTCTCACACTGCTTCAATGCTGCACTGGTCTATCTGTAAACAGATCGCCCCGTCACCTTCAAAAGATGAATCACTACACATTCATGTGCTTGTGTCCACAGCCTGGCTTTGGGAAATGGCGAGTGAATCCGTACAACCCTTTGATCTTGGAGAGGCCTCAGGAGACTCGGTGCACATTTACCTTGACAGCAAAACAAGCAACTCATAGTGCGAGTCAGACAGTTATCTTCAACACACAGAGAGGCTAGAAAGCAACAAAGGCAGGCTTCAGCCGCCCTGGAGTCCATTTCAACAGGATCTGTTTGGAAAGCATGGCCCCAAGATGAGTGAAGGATAAGGGTGTTAGCAGAGGTTTCTAGAGCTCTGTAGCCATCTCCTGGGCCTTATAAAATGATGTCTGTGAGCAAAGACATTAATGTGGTCTCTAGAGGATGAAAGTGTCACTAATACACTTCTTGTGGCTGTGGAGATGACCCATGCCTCTCCCTAGCCGTGTAAGCAAGCAATGATGAACCACTACAAAGGCCATGAGGACTTTTGTGCTAACCTATGGTTAACTTCAAAAATGATTTGTCATTTTAACACATTTTTAAAAGTCACTTTGTCTTGAGAAGAAACACATACTGTCTATAAAAAGCCCTTCTGCAATTTGTTTTAGTCCAGAACCATTCACATTTGCAATCCCATGGCAAAGTTATTGGAATTCTAATAAGTCAGTTCCAATCTTCCACTTCCAGTGCAACATATGGCAAGAATAAAGATACTAAGGCATATTTGTAGCCATGGTGAGTCAGTGGGGTTTCCAAGTCCAGTGAGGATAGTGACTAATCAGAACAAAGCCTTAACCCAGGACTGAATCTGAGTTTTACTAATTCATGAAGAGAGGAGCGACATAGGGGTGAGGGACAGCAAGTGGCAGGAAGAATGGGAGTGCTGTGAGGTGGGCTCGGGAAGAGGCTTGAAATCACCCCTGCAATATGCAGAGAGAAATATGCAGAAAGAGTAATCTGCATATCACAGATGGGAGCAGCACCTAGTGTTTTGGGCTTGGTACTTCAGTTTTGTTGTGTAGTTATCAAGTCCTGAGCAGTCATAGACTCTTCTTTTTCGTTATTTGGTACCAGGGATTGAACTCAGGACCTTGCACTTTCCAGGCAGGTGCTTATGCCATTGAGCTATTTCCCATGCCCAGTACCTTTTTTCATTCTCATCTGACAGCGTGGCTTCTCTTGGTCTAGCTCACATATACAACTTGGGAGCTGTAGGTGTGGCATCCCTGTAAAGGCTGCACATTGCTTTAAAGACCACACATCAGCACCTCATCCAGATGAATTTGCATGTCTTAAAGCCAATTTAGGGAGAAGGAAATGTCCTACCAGCTCTGTATATATCAGCACATGGATGTAGAGCCAGAAGCTCTTCTTTCAGGGAGAGCCCTCGCCGTGGTACTCCACATTGTCCACTGGAGTGTGGACATTTATACATTTGGTGCTTTCTTCACTAGATCCAAGGAAAGATCTTTGACATGCATTAAAGGTAGATACACATCTGCCTGGCTTTAGTCTAGGTGTTCTTACTGCCTTATTTGTCCCAAAGGCCAGTAGATGTTTAGTGACAAGGGAAATGAATTGACCAATTGTATCATATCCACACAATGGAATACCACCCAGAATACCACAGAAAGGAGCAAAGCTTTGGTGCACACATCCATGGCTCTCAGATAAGTACGCTCATCAGAAGAGTCCAGAAAAAGTGAGTCCATGCTGGATAATTCCATTTATATAAGATTCTATATAGTTTATACTAATCTTTAGTGACAGAGAACAGAATAGGTGTTGTCTCTGATTTAGGGTGATGCAAGTGGAAAGAAAGAGGAAAAAGGGTTCCAGAGGAGCATTAGGAAAGTTCTGGCTTGATATATATGATATAAAGTTATTATTATAATTGACAATATTAAAATTGTTGTAATGATGGGTATAAAATTGTATAAAATTGTTCATTTTAAGTATGTACCACTCATGCCATTTAAATGTATGTGGTTTATGTTATGCTAAATTATATCTCAATAAAATTTTTTTAAAACAGTAGATATCATTATTACGTAGCCTTCCTGCTAAATTAACTGATCACATTCATAAATGTGTATAAAATTGTTCATTTTAAGTATGTACCACTCATGCCATTTAAATGTATGTGGTTTATGTTATGCTAAATTATATCTCAATAAAATTTTTTTAAAACAGTAGATATCATTATTACGTAGCCTTCCTGCTAAATTAACTGATCACATTCACTGACTTCAAAATTTCTTGGAGACGTAGTAGCATTCCTTCAGCAGTGACCCTAGAAGGATGCCGGGAGCAGGGAAATCCTGGGGAGTGGCTCTATCAGACCAGAGTGGAACTCCCTGACCTTCAGTAAAAGCCTCACATGACAGACAAGGGAACTCATAGCTTTCTGGTTGACCTCTGCAAGTAAAAAGGCAATAGAACATGGGGTAAAGTAGGGCTTGGACCTTCCTGGGCACTTCTACTCCTTTCAGACATCACTTCTTATAATGGAAATTCTAACTTGGTCAGAGTTTGAGGAAACTGATTAGATACTACTGTTGGTAGGTGAGAGTTCTTTCTATTTTTTTTTCCTTCACAGAACGAACTGATCTCTCAGCCATTACTTAATTTCATGCTACTGGTATTGTAGATCCAGAACTGTTCTTCCATTCCTACTTCTAGTTTGAGTGAATGAATAACACTTTCTCTCTC
>NW_004524869.1:785625-795411 GCF_000260255.1 Octodon degus | reverse complement strand
TCTCTCTCTCCCCCCATCTATCTCTATGTATGCATAATCATATAAGGCATGAATGAAACAGGCAAGGCAGAGGCCATCTGACAGGTCTTGTGAGGGTAACAAGGAATATGGCTTAGTACCTGGGTACAGGCAGACAGAGGGTGATAAGGCCATCTCTAGGTAAAAAAGGAAAGTGGCCTTTTCATAGAGATTGAAAGAAAGGAAGGGACATTAGGCGGGAAGATATTAATAAACATCAGTGGTCAAAGTTTTCTGCCTGTCTTGCACCTCGGTGGCTACAGTCCTTGAGGTGTCTGGTGTAAATTTTTGGGTGTCTCCAGATATCGGGGGGCCTGCAAGATTCCATGCTCCATCTTGTCTCCCCAGAGAACAATGTCTTTGCTAACAAACAGGCTGGATTTTGGTAGCGTCATGTCCAATTTGAGCTTTACAAATACTTATGCACATTTCTCTTATTTCTGTGTACATCAATATATGCATTGGCAGCTGTAGGTGGATACCCGTGTCTTTAGTTCCTGTCTAGCATTACAGCCTTTGACCAGCAGTGAGAAACTTGGCTGCCATTGTACTGTGTACTTAGTTGATGAATTTCCCTTTAAGGACACATCACTGTCAGCCTGTTCTAGGACATCTACTTTTTCAAATAGATGCTTTCCTCACACTGCTCAGGCTCTGCCCCCATGTCTGGTAGCATAAACAAATGCCTTATTTACATTGCTTGGGCTCCGATATCTTGCAACAGGCAGCTTTCTCCTCCTCTCACTTTGCTCAGGTTTCCTCTGGCAGACCTATAAGGGACATTCCTGCATCAACCCAGTGAAGTCCTAGTATATTTCCTTTTGACTCAATTGAAAACACTCTAAAAACTGGTGTTGGCCTCAATTTAGCTGCAAAAACCTCCATGCTTTCTGGCATGTGATGTCTTCCTTCAGCATATAGTATGTTTTATTATTCAGGGCTCTATGGCACTTTTGGCCATGCTTTCCACAGGGCCCTGGCATAACATTCTTTCTTTGAATTGCTTAATCATAGCATCAGAAGAATGGCCCAATACAGCAACCATTAAAATGCAGATCTGGGTAACTTTCAAAATTTGTAATGAACAGATTTCACAGTCTTGTAATTTTTTTTTTTTCTCTCTCTCTCTCTCTCTCTCTCTCTCTCTCTCTCTCTCTCTCTCTCTCTCTCTCTCTCTCTTGTGGAACTGGGGATTGAACTCAGGCCCTTGTGCTTGCCAGGGAAGTACTTATTCTACTGAGCCATCTCCCTGGCCTCTTTTTTCTTTATTTATTGATTTGGTAGAAGGTCTCACTATGCAGCTCAGACTCATAGTGATCCTGCCTCAGCCTCCCCAAAGTTGGGATTATAGGAGTGTGCCATGCCTGGTTTTTGGTGGCCAGTTTGGCACAGGGCCAGTTCAACATGTGGTATCAGGGATCAAACTGGGGTCCTTGTGCTTGCCAGAAAGGTGCTTAGACTGCTGAGCTATCTCTCTGGAAAGATCTCACAGTCTTTAAGCTAAGTCAGGAAAGTGGGCTTCTTAGGCTTTAGGGGTCAACAGAGTGGGTTGGGTTGCTTTTGATCTAGTTACTCATTAATGCAATTGGTTGAAGGAAGAAAGGTGAATTGATACTGGTCACAAGTACCTATCTCTACCTTATTTCTAGACTGCAGAGAGGCTTGAAAGAAAGTAGTACATACAACATTTAAATACACGACTTTTGAAGACAATGCTTATTTACTTTCAAATAGAGTATAAGTCTAACCTTGAAAATCACAGAGGATTGCTTTTCTCTTCTCTACTCTCTGATATGGTTCAGGAAAAGTGCTTAAAATTATTGTATGTGACACAATGATTTTTTTTTTATTGTGTAAAACAGTCATGGTGTTTAAGTATGATTAACAAATACAAAGTTTCTTTTTATGGCATATTCATTTGTGATGCCTGAGGTGAAATCACAAAGTATTTCCTTATTTGTTTTTGTTTTGTTTTGAGTGGGTGGTTGTTTCTTTTGTCTTCCCAGTGTTAATGAAGCTTTAAAAGATGCATTGAGCTAATTCTCCTTGAACTTCAGCCATCCTTATAGTTCTAGGGACCTGGTAGGAAAGTTTGAACAGAGTGAACTGTTTGTGAAGTATTTTAGTGTGTTTGGTCCCAATTTGTATTTTTTTTATTTTTTAATTTTAGGAAAGGGTTTCAGTGCACCTCAGGGCTGGAACAGCAGGTCCAGGGATCTAACCCCCAGCCTTTGCTCCTGCTTGCAGGTGCTTTAATCCACTGAGCTATTTAGCCACCCCTTACAATTTGCATTTTATATGGAAAATACTTAACCATAGTGAATTAAACCACTACCAAAGGCACTGTGATGATGTTACCTTTTCTCACTATGTAGAGCAAAATTTGGGAGGAAGATCAAGTCTCTCTACTTTGAGGAAACCGTGACCTTTGCAGAAATTTTATAAATTCTGGAACATGGGAGAGGAACTTGATGTTAGAATAGAAGCAGAAGGTGTTGAGTCATGTTGAAAACTTGCTGAAGCTGGAGACATGAAATGATATTTGCACTGTTGGGTGCATGTATGTGAATGTTTTCTACAGTACTTGGAGTCAAACAGCAGAGATATCAGCAGTTGGAGCAAAACAAGCTAGACTTTGATGAGGAAGACATTCAATCTTGAAGCCGCTGGTTTATGGAAGCAGATTACTGTATATGGGGGAGGTGCAGAAAAGCAGGTCTACCTGGAGAGAATGTATAGATTACTAGGAAACCAAAGATGGAGAGATCAAGAGAAGGAAGTCCTTACCGGGCAGAAGAGCCAACATATGGGCTACGAAGGCTTCAAAAGGCTGACAGAAGCAAAATCTTTGGTGAGATTTTGAAATGTTAATGTTTCAGACTTAGATGACTCTGGATGGTGGATGTTTCCAGTTGTGATCTAGATGAGTAAGCTCTGAATTATTTAATGAAAAACCAGGAGCAATGAGCTTACAAGGAGAAAATGTTATTTAGCTTATGGCTCTGGGGGTTTCTGTGTGGATCCATTGTGTTGAACTTCTGGTAAGGGTGCCAAAAAGTAGGGAAGGTGTGTCAGGGGAAGTGGATTATATCACAGTCCAGGACCCGGAGATTTAAAAACTGGCGGGTCACAAGGGAAGCAATTTGAGAGCAACACTTAAGGACTCAGGAGCTCATGAAAGTCTTCTCCTGAGGGTCCACTGTGCCTTTCAATGCCCTCAGCCTGGGAAGCAGGGCTTCAGTGCACAGAACTTTGGGGGCCATTAATCATTCATAGCACAACATGCATGCAAAAGTAAATGAGGATGAGTAGAAGGGAAATACCACTAGAGGTGAGGAGATGAAACTCTCCTGGTTGCCTTCATGGCTCTGTCCCCCTGGGGCAGAGGCTATCCCAGACCTTTTACTAAATGCATATGTTGATTGTTGGCCAGGGAGAGCTCCATCGCTGGGCCAAATTCTTCCTGAATGGAGTAAGGCCTGTCGAAGCCCAGAGGTGAGAAATTTTGGCTGCATTACTCCAGTAAATTCTCAGGATGTCTGGCAAGCTCCCTGCTTTGCGGTATTCTCTCACTGGTCTGTGAAAAAGCTTGAGCATGTGCATGGACGCCTCCGTCTCCACCACGGTCAGTAGGTGCCTAGACCTTTTCTGGGCTGGCCTACTTTCTCCATGCTTCTGGTTTCCTTTAGGGTGATGGAGGCAGGCTAGGAAAGATGGCGGCATGAAAACGGAAAGCTTTCCCTGACCTGCAGACATTGGTCCTTGCAAACCTTTGCTGGGGTCACCTCACTGTGCTGATGAAGGGACTTGGGCACTGTTAAGCTAGTAGATTAGTTCAGACCATTTCCTACTGTGCGACCTGGTGGAGAGAAAAACTGGTGTTAATTTGTAAGTGGAGATCTTTCTTTATTATCATTTTAAAGAAACAACAGCAGCAACAAAAAACAAACAAAAATAAAGATTCAGAATTTCAAAACAAGATGTTAGAACATTAACAATGTTATTACACTGCATAGTGTTATCTTTAAAGTAGTTGCTCAGATTGTCAGTTACAGGCATGCAAAATCTTAAATCTATCCTGGTAGAGAACCCAAGGAGGGCTGAGGCAGTAGGCGCCCAGATTTTCTTAGTGGGAGTCGGTCAAGACCTGGAGGAGAAGGGCTGGGAGGAAAAGAGGTGGAGTCCCTTCTGGCCCACAGCCATACTCTGCCTTTCAGCCTGTATTTAGGGGGTGAGGGGCTGGCTTGGGGGCCTCAGGTGTCAGCTTCCTCGGGGTCCCTCTGGGTAGTTGTCTTGGCCCCCCCCGTTTGGTTCCCCGGCCTGTCGGGCTAGGGCGGGAGCAGCGCCGGGGTGAGATTCCCAGAGGAAGATGCACGGTGCTGGCCAGAGGCCGGCGGGGCGGGCCGGCGAAGGCAGCGGGGTGGGGACAGGGTGGGCTGCGCCCTTCGGCGCTGACCCATTCCACACCCCGCCAAAAGCAGACCCTATCAGCTGGTTCACTCCCCTTCGAGGAGGAGGAGGGAGGGAAAAGGTGGCTAGCCCCTTTCTGCTGAAAAGTAAAGCAGCAGCGAGCTTGCGGGCCGTTCTGCCGCTGTCCCTCCTGCTCCGGGACGATGCATCCTTGCGTTGGCCTGCGCGGCCACAGGCGGGGACTCCGTTTCTGGAGCTAGGGCGGAAACTTTGTGACTTTTCTTCTCCCGACAACTGAACCATGCCATGTGCTCAGAGGGGCTGGCTCGCGAACCTCTCGCTGGCGCTGGCTCAGCTCCTCGCCTTCGGGGCTCTTTGCCATGGCAGGCAGCCGCAGGCAGGCCCGCTGCGCTTCCCCGACCGGCGGCAAGGTTAGTGCCCTCTACAAATTCTCTTCTAAAAATTTCCTCTAACAGCCGTGGTGCTAAGACGTGTGGGAACTTGGTCGCTGTCCTTCCCCTTCCCCCACTGGGCAGAGCTCAACCCTGGAAAGCCCTTCGGCTGACTACTGGAATTTGGGCCAGGGGCTCAGGTTTTCCCCTTTGGGGGGTCCGGTGATGATGCGTGAGTCCCGCTGAAAGGTGAGCAGCAGCTCGCCCTCTCCTGGGATCCCAGAGACAGCGGGCGGCCTTTTCCCCTGGCTTTCTTGTCTTCCCTCTGAATGCTGGGCTGTTCAACTGTCTACTTTTCATATTCGGAACACGGAACACAATTTCTATTAAAGAAAGCATTCCAGCTGGCCGCAGGCTGCCACGACAGTGTTTCTAGTTAGTTTTAAACTCCTAGTCAGGCGACGGGAAATGTGATTCCGCACCCCCGCTGAGCACGTTTGGCTGTGTTTTGGTTTCCTGGAAAGATTTAAGGCTGTATTTTTAAAACAACAGTCCAGGGCTAAATCTACCTTAGGAGGGGTTCCAGCTCTTTTCCCTGTCCTGTCTTACAGATCCGTTTCTTGAAACCCATGCTCTAGAAAACGTTGGACTTTTAATGGGCAGTGGGTTATTATTACTATAATTATTTTTAACCTTAACACCCGGGGCAGGATGGTGTTTTTGCCGGGTTTTTGTTGGGTTTGGGGGGTGGGAGACCATTTTCTTTTTGGTGGGGAGAGCAATGTGCCTCTGGGAAAGAGAGCAGCAGAGCATCCTGTCAGTATCTTGGACCAGTGACAGGGTCCTTCTAGGGGCAGGCGCCCCTCTTGCTGTGCCTCCCTGCAGGTGAGGCTGTAAAGCCTGGAGGCCTGCACCCCAACATCCACAGTGGTGCAGCTCTGCTACCCAGTAGCCATGGCAGGAATGCCCCCTCCCCCAGCACGTGGTTCCCATCCACTGAGTTCTGTGCTTGCTGCCTGGGCTCTAGTCTCAGGTAGGGAAGTGCCCTCCTCAGGTTTCTCACATCCCTTTGATTCCCAAGGCCACTTGGGTGATGAACCTCACTGGCTTGTTTATGTCGAGGGGACTTCTAGGCAGGATTTTCTGCCCACGTTGGGAAGTCCCAACCTGCTGAAAAGCTGGGCTGCGGCTTCCTGGGCTCACAAATGCAATTCCCTCCCTCCCTCTGTGATACTTGTAAGCTAGTGCCGGCCAACCCTGGGGTTAGATGTCAGTTGGCCAGCACTGGCTTGTGTAAACGACCCAGATACAATCTCCCACCCCAAGTTTAAAATAGCAGAGCTTGTTGTTCTTTGAAAAACAGTTCCTTTGTGAAAAGTCTCTCTTCTCGGGCAGCACAAACAGAGCCTGCAAGCACTTCCCAGAGCATTTGGAGATGATTTGGTTCAAAGGCACACATCCTCCTGGGTTGGTTTCCAGTTCTGCTAGCTCCACATCTTCTTTGTGAGGGAGTTCAGACTGGTGTGGAGCAGACACTGCTGGCCCTTGCTTGTTCCTCTCTGGGAGAGAGATGCACTTGGGGTCTTTGGGGTTCTGTGCTGATTGTGATATTGGAAAGTAACTTTAAACTGCATCAAGTGCTGCATAGCATATATATTTAGGCTTAAAAATAACTCCAGTTTAAAAAATTATTTCCCAATCTTAGATAATTCATTAATAGATTTATAGGTAGTCAGTCAATCTTGGTGCTAAGGGAAAATTTCTAAGCAGAGCTCTACAACTGAAGAAGGGGGAGATGAGAAAGAGAAAGGAGTGGATGAGATCTATAAGGAGAGAAAGAGAGGAAGACAGAGAAAGGGGAGGATGAGACAGAGAAAGCAAGGAGAGAGGGAGAGAGAAAGAGAGAGAGAGAGAGAGAGAGAGAGAGAAAGAGAGAGAGAGAGAAGCTAATGAGAGAAGGCAATGCTAAAGCTTCCTGGGGGGTAGGATCACCTTCATTTTTCACTCTAACAGTTTAGAATTGCATTCAAATTCTGAACATTCAAATTTATAAGTTACTTCAGAAATAAATTCTTTCACTGTCTTTATCTCTACTGATGAGTGATGGGAGGCCAAAGTCAGTCTGCTAGACAACATGGATTTGCTGAGGACCTACTAAATTCCACTTCTCCGAGACATTTCACATTGGAAAACAAGCTGAGCCACTAGAGCAAGCTTACAGGTTCCTCCTAGCTCTCCTAGGTTAAGATTTGACTCATAAGAAAGAATATGAAGATGAGTTTAATCTTTCCCAGATCTAAAAGCAGGCAGACTGCAGCAACACTGCTTGGTGTTCTTCTCTCTATTGTGAGGGAAGAATGCACTATGACTTCTCCACGCTTTCTTCATTTACAACAAAGTATCAGAATAATGGGGAATTTGAGTCATACACACAACGCACTGATGACTTCTGGTCAGAAGCTCCTCCACACGTGATGGGATTATGTCCCAAAAAACCTATTGTAGGATAACATCTATAATCATTCATATATGCTATTCTGTGAGGAACAAATGGTTTTAGATATTTCCTTAAGGTAAAAACAAACTTCACAGTTTTGTTATCGTATGTTAATTAGAATAAGCAAAGTGGTTGACAGATGAATTATCACAGGGTTAGTGAGCAAGCCCAATTTCCTGTGGCAGACTTTACAGCTATGAAGGGATCAACTGGATTCCTCACAGCTTGTCAACATATGGCAACTCTGTAATACACATAAGCATCATAGGGTATAAGCACCAGTGGAAAATAATCATGAAAACAAACTTGTTGCAGGAATTTTGTTGCCCATTTTAGTAAGTAGTCTTAGAAATTCAATTGCTCTCTAAGGTAGAAATAAAGATATAGATAAGTACAGATGATGTGTGCCTCAGAAGCACAATACTAAGTTGCAATGATACAGAGGATGAAAGTAACATGCAAATTCATAAATCGTTCCATGAGAAAGTGAATATAAATTTAATCCACACTTTGTAAGACGCCATTAGGTAGGTATTCTTTTATTATGCATGTCTTTTTTCTACTTGAGAGTAGGTAATCCCTTGGATGTTTATATTTTCATAAGGCAACAGATATTTATTATTTTATTTTAGTTTATTTTTTGGAGGAATCGGAGATTGAACTCAGGCTCTTGCACTTGCCAGGTAAACGCTTATTCTACTGAGCTATCTCCCTGGCCCCTAGATGGTTATATTTTCAAAAGATGTACACCTACATGCCTTATTTAGTTCCTCATGAAGTCTCATGAAGTCATAGCCTAAATTGTCAAATTTATATTTTAAAAAAAACAAATGGAAAATTCAGGGGGTAAGTATTTATTTCCATAAACCCTAGCGCAGGTTGTGAGATAATTAGAGGCTATCACAGGCCCTGGTGCCTTCCCCCAGTCTTGTTGGCATCCCACCTGTGCATCTAGTCCCCGGGGTCCACCCTGGGAAGCAGTGAGGGCAGTGCTTACTCTTGTTTCTGGCACCAAGCAGCCAGAGCGGGACTCCTCACTTCTCTTTGTTGTCCCTCATAGAGGTAGGAATGGAGGCTAAAATGAGTGTTATTAGCCAATCTTACTGTATAAATAAAAGATTTGTTTAACTCACAGTTTGGAGGCTGAAGAATCTAAGACTGGAGGCCCCACCGTTTTATGTCTTGGTGAGGGCCTCTTGGCTATCACAGCAGGATATGTGGCATCCTGGTGACAGCAAATGTGAGCAGGCGCAGGCGCCTGATGAGATGGGGAACAGGAGACATGCAGGGCCTTGGCTTGCTCTTTGTTCTTTTCTTTTCTCTTTCCTTTCCTTTCTTTTCTTTTCTTCTGTTCTGTTCTGTTCTCCCCCCTTCCTTTTCCTTCCTTTCCCTCCTCCTCCTTCTCCTCCTTTCTCTCTCTCTCTCTCTCTCTCTCTCTCTCTCTCTCTCTCTCTCTCTCTCTCTCTCTCTCTTCTCTTAAAGGGAATTATGCCTTTATTACTTGTTTTGCTGATCAGGCAGGCTGAATAGTTTGCTTTTTGGTGATCAGTCAAAGAGACCAAATCCCATGTCCTCATCTGACTCCTCCAATTCTTCCTCGGTTTGCACCTTGGCTGGGGCAGCTGCAGTAGCAGGAGCAGCAGTGGTGGCTGTGGCGACATGAGCAGCAGCCACAAATGCAGATGGACCAGCTAGGAAGGCCTTGACCTTTTCAGCAAGTGGGAAGGTGTAATCAGTCTCTACAGGCAAAGCCAGGACCCGCTTGTACCCATTGATGATAAAATGGGGCACTGATGCAACAGCTGGGTAACCAATCTGCAGACAGACACGGGCAACACTGCGGACACCCTCCAGAAAGCGAGAATGCAGTTTCCTCTGTAATGTCAAGGACTTCTGGGTTGTAAATGCTTCCATTGTCAAACACTTGCTGAATGATTAGCCAAAGGAGAATGCGGAGATGTTCAACATGTTCAGGAGGGTTGCCTCGCTGGCTCCCACTTTGTCCCCAGTCTTAATCAGCTATACATCACTAAGGATTTCAGTGGTGCCCCTGGAGATTTTAGTGGTGATGCCCAGGGCCTGGAAGAAGGAGGTCTTCTTGGGCCCCAGACTAGTGTTCTGGGCTGGCATATTGACTTCATATGGTGCAATGGCACCTGCACAGGCAGCAGCAGGCACCTTATTGGCCAGCAGCATATCCCTGATCTCAGTGAGGTCCTCTGTGGTGAGCACAAAGCCCACATTCCCTGGATATGAGGCAACAGTTTCTCCATAACTGGGTTGTTTTCCAGATATCCTTGAATGGCCTAGCGCAGCATGGTGTTCTTGCCCATCAGCACCACGGCCTTCCCTCAAAGGGTTGTTCAGATCTGCTGCATCTGCTTAAAGCCCACATTGTCTGCTCCCACAATGAAGCATTTTGGATAATCCTCCAAAACTTGGATGATCTTTAGGAAGTAGTTGGATTTC
>NW_004524869.1:780596-785250 GCF_000260255.1 Octodon degus | reverse complement strand
TCTCTGTCTGTCTGTCTGTCTCTCTCTCTCAACTTGCTATCCAGGAAACTAACTAGGCTGCCATGAGAACTACTTTGATTTCTTCCAAGGGCAGTGCCCCAGCCACCTAACCAACCCACCACTAGCCTTTTCTCCTAAAGGTCCTATTACATCAATACTATTGCACTGGAGATGAAGCTTCCAGTAGAAGCACCTTTGGGGAATAAATCCTATCCAAACCTTGCAATGAAGGCTATAGTCAATAATGTATCACCAGGGAACTATGAGGATTAGATAGGATGAAACAAGTAACAAGTTTTTTTTTGTTTGTTTTGTTTTGTTTTTGGAACCAGGGATTGAACTCAGACCCTTGCGCTTGCTAGGGAAGTGCTTATTCCACTGAGCCATCTACCCGGCCCCAATAAATACACTTTTAATGTTGTGATCATAGAAATGGTAAAAATGAAGAGCTATTATTACTTCCTGACACATATTCCTCACATTTCTTCTGATTTCTACTTGCTTTGGGCCAAGATTATAGCTACCTAATCTGACAAACTAAATTCCTACTGAAAGAAAGCTAAGGTGACTATGTGCCCTATCTTTGCTTAGAGATTGCATCTATTTGTGGCCAAAATGATACCTGATCACCACATTTCTGTCTTTAGTGTTTAACTAATGAATGTTATTTGTCAAGCTTTACTTTAAATATATTAGATATATTGATATGTTGAGACCTCCTCACCGCCTCAGGAAGTACATGCTATCATTTTTATGCCCATTGTGTAGACAAGACATTGCAACTGGGGTGTCAATGTGAACCACACTATTATTTGGCCTCCAACTTTCATCCACGCCTATGGGCTACTGTGGTGTAGCTGCTTCCTTTGCAACTAAAGTCAGAGTAAAAACTGATCTAATTTGTCATTAGTGAGTTTAATAAAAAGGCAATAAAAATCACCCCCATTTTTGCTGAGCAATCTGAGGTATCTTAACATTCATCACTAGGGGCCATGCTGTTGCCTCTAACTCTATTGTGCTCTCCACAAAGGGTGTCTGATCCTCTTTCTGTTCATGTCAAACAGTGGCTGAAAATATGATTTTGAACCAGCCTGAGGTTTCAACATAAGTGATGTTGCACATTGACTTCTTTTTTTTTCTTTAATCATTCTTTTCTAAAAAATATTTTTATTGAGAAGCATATTGACTTCTCAGATGCAGTGTTTTTTTCTATGAAATGGGGATAAGGACTGAACCTGTACCATGCTGTTATTATGAGTATCAATTGAGAAGCAACACGTGTATAAATAAGGTATTCTACTTCTGGGCACAATACCCAACACTTAGAACTTGAGGAAGAAAGAATTAATTTGGCTTATGGTTTAAGGGGATTCAGTTCAAGGTCAACTGGCTCCATAATAGAAACATCATGGTGGGAGGGCATGGTGGAGAAAAGTACTTCATTCATAGCAGCTGGGGAGCTGTACCAGAGAGGAAAGGGCAGGGGACGAGGTACAGTGCCAAGGCTGTGCCATGGTGACCCAACCAGACCCACCCAGAGGTGTGCTCTACCAACCCCTTGGATGGTTCCTAAGGCAACCAAGCTGCTGGTACCTGTTGTCCCAGCACTCAGGAGAGTGAGACAGTAGGATAATGAGTTTGACTCTGACTTGGGAAGCAGAAACAAAAAAGATATTAATTTAAAGTTTATCTATTGGTCTCTGCTTCATGGCAACTTAAATTTATTGTAACTACTTTCTGGCTATAATATGTAAGACGTTTTCAATACTTTTCAGGCTTGTTCAATGAGTGTAATCTTTAGCTCAGAATTTGTGTCTTAAAATATGCAGTTATTTTTAGTTTGAAATTGGTCAGTAATGGCTTTTAGAAAAATAATGTCTTAGACAAAATGTTTCTTTGCTTGGCGAAGATGCAGCGAATTGTGTATTCATAAGATATTAAAATGAGAGTTTTCATTTTATCTCAGTTCCTGCCAAGACCTTGAGTGTGAGAAAGAAACTGCATCTCCCATGCATCGGTGAAAAGGAATTCCAGGCTGTGTGTGCAGGGTTCAAAGAGACAATGAATTGCCTTTCACCTTTGTTGTGTTCATGAGAAGCTTCAAGGTCGATGGGAAGATACTGAGGGAGGTTTTCTTCTTGAGACATTCCAAATATGGGGGTGAATTCTCTGCTGTCCTCCAGCCCAAGAGATTTCACAGGCTTGTTCAGGGTTTGGGGAGCATGAGGAACATATTTCCACTTTACCAGGCTGCTATGACTTGTACTTGTATCTAGATGTTTCTCCAAATCCTCATGTGCTCATAGATGGAGAGTTCTAAAGTGGCTGCATTAGGGTGTAATGCTGGGATTAAGGGGTAGCTGAGGGAAGGCCCACAATGGGTACAGTTGACGCCATGCAAAGGGCTGGAGGCCTAGGTGGCGTAAAATGGAGGCAGGCTAGTTGCTACTGAAGATACTGCTTCAGTGTCTCCTACTTGCTTTGACATGGACTTTTCATCTCTGTGACACCCTTCTGCCACTTCACCCTGTCCTGGAGCCAGCCAACTATGGGCTGAAACCTCACAAACCATCAGATGAAATAAATATTTCCTCTTTTAACTTGTGGGTATAGGGTATTTTGTCTCAGCCATGACATAAATAACTAAGACACATGCCAAAAAAGCAAAAAAGATTCACTGAAATGGAATTTGGTGACAGAGCCAAGTAAGAATATGACCTTGCCAGCCAGGAATGGTGTGATTGCCTTAATTTAGGGGGAAGTATGGGGATCATTGAATTTTCTATGTGTCAAATTTGGACTCCTGAAAAGGGTCTTGGGTCATGCTGAAATGATGGTGTAAAGGATCCCGGTAGTAGTAGAGTGGCATCAACATAAGGTAGAGGATGGACAGATGGCTATTTGGAGGAGGGACCTGACAGTCTCTAGTGACAGAGGTTTCCCAAAGCCCAGTGAGTGTCCCCTGAGAGAAGGGTCGGCATCTGGACACTGACTACACACAAGTATCATTCCAAGTGACAGGGGTACCCAGCCCAGCCCAACTTTTGCTACCTCTAATTTTCCTCCATTTCTCCAACCCTGGCACATCCAGAGACATTATTGTGAGCAGCGGAGAAGAGAGATGTGGAGGCAACAGTACAGAAGCAGGCTACATCCACCCTACTCCACCTGGACATTTCTCTCTTCAGTGACGTCTGAGCATGGGAGTCAGAGAAATGCAATGCTGGCTCTGCGCAGGCATTTCTGTAGAAGCAAGTGGGAGGTAGAAAGAGGAAAGAGTCAGTTAGACTCCTTGGCTCATGGCACACCAACATAACTGTGCAAAATCTGTCTTTTGTTTTGTATATTTTACATTTTTGCTCTCAGTCTCCACTCCCATTTCTCCCCATGGTAATCCATTTTAATGGGCTCCACATGTATATTTTGTTTGTGGGTGTTCTGGAAAACTTTCTGGAGTGTGTGTGTGTGTGTGTGTGTGTGTGTGTGTGTGTGTATGTATGTGCTTTCCATCGATGTCAATAGCTCTGAATTAATTTGCTTTGTTTCTTATTTTTCACTAAGTATTGTTGTTATGGTTTGTCTTCGTTGCCATGTGGACAGTTGGACCTAAACCTTGCAGTTGGAAGAAATAAGTCTATGCTTTTGTATTCAAACACTGAGATTATTTGTTTGTACTTAAGAGTAGGAAAGTGCTCTACACTATCTTTCATCCAACACAGAGAGGAATCGTCCTACCAATTATGCTTTTTTTGTGTGCAGGGTCTCACTACACAGCTTATAGTCAGAGTGACCCTCCTGTTTTCAGCCTCCCCAGCGCTAGGATTACAGGCTCGAAGTCCACCATGCCTGGACTTCTACCAATTATGTTTGAGAGCACTTGTCTAGAACAAAGTGCTCCTTTGTAAATGTATCTCATCAAGCATATTTGTTTATTTATTTTTTAAAAAATCATATATTTATTTTTGATACAGGGTTGTTCTCTGTAGTTCAGACTTGTATTGATCTTCCTGTCTGAGCCTCCTCAGCTCTGGGAATGCAGGCGTATACCACCGTGCCCAGTTTTGGTGATCAGCATGATGCACCCGGGGTTCTGGGGTCAATACAACATGCAATACTGCGACTTAAACTCAGGACCTTGTGCTTTCCAGGGAGGTGCTTAGACTGCCAAACTATCTCCCCAGCTCCAGGCATGTTATTTTAATTAACTGCCTACTGACATATCCATTGGTACATCAACATAGTAATAGGATGCTTGTGTTGTAAAGACTCTGTTGTCCAAAAGGCTTAAAGACAAATAGTAAAATCAACCAACAGGAACAACCAATCTAGGAGGTAGTGAAAGTGAGGCATGAGGGTTCAGGAAAAGGAGAAAAACATTAGACTGAAGAGAAAGCATTTGATTTCGCTTTAAAGCATAGACAGGATTTTTATAAAATGTAAAATCAGTGTATTATGTAAAATCATAATATATTGTAAAGTAACATGAACAAAACAATGTAAGTGCTACAGCTGGGTGGTGGAAAGTAGAATGTGCTGTACCTTCCACCCACCTCTCCTCCCTCCTCTTTCTCTATCTTTCACTTTCTCTCTCCTTCCCTGTTTCTCCCTTCCTCTCTTCTCTTACTCCCTCTTTTTTCCTCCCTCTCTCCCTCCC
>NW_004524869.1:777492-780407 GCF_000260255.1 Octodon degus | reverse complement strand
CTCTCCCTCTCTCCCTCCCATCCCTTCTCTTCCCTTCTCTTTTCATTTGAACCAAAATATTATCTTACTAAGTGGTCAATGGTTTGTGTTACTAAGTCAATCATGCTGAATGATGACAAATTCCATGCTTATAAGATCCTTTGTTATTATAAAACAGCAAAATAAAGGGGCAGTGATGAAGATTAAAATTCAGATAAGTCAAAAAGTTTAAGTTGAAGGGTGAGTGAGATAGCACATTGGACTAAGCACTGGGGATTGGCCGCTGGAACCAGGTGTGGAGGGGCACGTCTGTAATCCCAGTGCCTGGGAAGCTGAAAACAGGAGGATCAGTAAGAATCTGAGCTGCATATTGAAACTCTGTACCAAATACTTTTTAAAAAAATTTTGTGTGTGTATGTATGTTTGTGTAAGAAACAAGGAGTCTGCCTTGTATTTTTAAAGTGGACATTTTTTTTGTTGTTTTGAAAAAATACCTAAGCTTCCAATATTCTAATATGTTGCCTTACCATTTTATCTTATTTATTTATTTATTTGGTACAGGATCTTGCTATGCAGTTCAGACTCAAAGTGATCCTTCTGTCTCAGCCTCCTCAGTGCTGCATATACAGGCATTAGATAACACACCAGATTTCCGTGGCTCAGAGCACCTAGGGGGTGGGGCCTGTAGTACTCTGGAGATGCAACCCGGGTCCTTGAACTTGCCAGGCAGGCGCTCAGACTGCTGAGTTATCTCTCCAGCCCTACTTTGTCTACTTTGTACTTGTAAACATTTAAAATCTCCAAGCTCTTTTAAGCACTCTGCTATATCATAACCCTTTTTTGTGCTGTCATCGCTGTGCGGTTTATCCAAGTGTGTTCTCTGAGCTCACTGTAGTTTCATTTTTGCTCTATCTTTTAACTGCACTGAGCAGGAAGTTTCCTGAGGAGTTTATGCACCCTGCCAGAAACCTCTGTGACTTGTGTCAATGAGCTCTAGATTTGCCCTGTCCCTGATCCTGATGCTGATCTTACCCTTTATCATATCAGTATTCCTCATCAATTAGTACTCATCTTAAGTTATTTCTGATGAAATATCTGACACCCAGGGCTCTGTTTCAGTGTCAGCTTAGACTGGTGTATGTTGCTGAGGAGGAAGCACTATGCAATTTTCAGCTGCTCAGGGACTTTATTGTGGACAGGACTTGTATGGTGGAAAGGATCTCCGAGCTTCAAGTCAACAGTGGGTTTTGCAATCTGCAATCTAGAATCCAGGTTCCACGTGGAAGCGGATCTGCTTCTGCGCAGACTGCCCCAAGTCTCTCAGTCTTATTTTATGTCTTCTTCTCTTTCAGAGCATTTCATCCAGACCCTGCCAGAATATCACGTGGTGGCTCCCGTCCGAGTAGATTCTAGCGGGCACTTCCTGTCCTATGGCTTGAACCTTCCTGTCTCCAGCAGCAGAAGGAAAAGAGGCTTGGAAGGCTCCGAGGACTGGGTGTACTATAGAATTGCACATGAAGAGAAGGACCTGTTCTTTAATCTGACCGTCAATCGAGGATTTCTTTCCAATAGCTACATCGTGGAGAAGAGATACGGGAATCTTTCCCATGTTGACATCACCACTTCCTCGGGCCCCCCTTGCCATCTCAGGGGCACAGTTCAGCAGCAGGGCAACTCAGTCGGGACTGCAGTCCTCAGTGCCTGCCACGGTCTGGTGAGTGCCTGGCCTCTCCTCTGCCCTCTGCTCTGTCCCAGGCTCTTCAGAGTCGGTCTGGACCTTTTCCCAGCAGGTTCAATGTCCCATCAAAACCTGGGTGTTGAGCCCTCCAAAGAGGTTGGAAAAAGTGTATAATAAACAGAAGGTGATTGATTTGGAGGTACCAAGAATAAAGACCCTGGGGTTTCAGAGGAGAGCTCAAGCAGGGAACAGGGGGTGGGAGGAGGAAAAGAAGGAGGGTTTGAATTGAGTCTATGGGCGAGGCCTGAGGGTACTGTTTACTGACTGCTGGCTGGCAACTTTTGAATTAGGAAAACCTGAATTGGTACTGAGTGAGAGTTTTACAGGTAGTGATGTGATGTCATTAACTAATATGATAGGATGGAGGGCTATGAACTCAGGAACCAGATGTCACTTGAGACTTTGGGTTGTCACCTTTCTGTGCTTCGGTTTTCTCATCTATAGAAAGAGGACAAAGATAGAACTGGTCTCAGAGCCAGGGCCGGCTAACTCTGGCCCACCTACTGTTTTCATAATTAAATTTGCACTGGGTCACGGCTGCGATCGCGCTGTTGCAGACCGTCTATGGCTGTTTCCAAACTATGTCGGTAGAGCTAAGTAGTTGGCTAGGAAGCAGAAAGCCTTGAAAGCAGAAAACATTTGTCAGAGAAGTTTGCTGATAGGTGTAATGGGGCATTGTGAAGATTAAATGAATTAATATGCATATTGGAAGGCTATTTAGTAAACAGTGACAGCCCATGAATGCTTGCTGTTCTTATTTTTCCATTTTATGTTTCTAGTACACTGGACATTGGAGTTTATTTATTTATTTATTTATTTATTTATTTATTGTATTTAGGACAGGGTCTACAGGGGCTCACTGCATAGATCGGACTTGGAGTGATCCACCTGTTTACAGCCTCCTAAGTGCTGGGAATACAGGTGCACACCACCACGCCTAGTCTCAATCACAGTCTCAGTGTGTCTGGCAGGGGTAGGGCCAGCATGGCAGGTTTGGGATTGAACTCCCTGCCCCTGAATCTGCCTAAGCAGGCATTTTAATCTGCTGAGCTATTTGACTGGCTCTGAGTATGTTGTTTATGATGTGATTTGTGTTCGCTCTCTCCTTTCCTCTCTTGGCAGTCAAGGAAGCTTGGAGATCCTAAATTGTAGCATTTAGAGTCTGAATTTATATCTATCTATCTATCTATCTATCTAT
>NW_004524869.1:773480-777382 GCF_000260255.1 Octodon degus | reverse complement strand
TATCTATGTATCTATATAGATATTATTTCAAAGCATGGCCAAACTTAGTTTTTAAAAATATTTTCATTTTTTTATTTATTTGATACAGGGTCTCACTATGCAGTGCAGACTCATAGTGATCCTTCCCAGTGCTGGGATTACAAGTGTGCACCAGTATGCCTGGTTTTGGGCTGGCGCAGCATGGAGTACCAGGAATTGAACTCAGGACCTTGCACTTGCCAGGCAGGTGCTTAGACCCCTGAGCTGTCTCCCCAGCCCCAAACTTAGTTTTCATAATTTAAATTGCTGCATACTTTGATCTTTTGCTTTCTAAAGGAAATTTTATGCTGTGTAACATTATTGGAGTATCAGGAATAATTAGACTATCAGGACCTTTTCCATTTGAAAGGCCCAAGGAGTGGTGAGTACCCCCATGCTGGCATTTTTTGGTTCCGATTTTGTGTTTCAAAGCTCAGTGCCTTTGTTTCCACTTCTGGCAGCAGCTGCAGTGACAGCCCTACCAGTAACTACAAGGGAAGCAGTGCTTGGGAAAAGGGTTCTGTTGTTGGAGGTTTCGCTCAGGCCTGCATGAGAGGCAGGAAACCAGCACTCAGTGTGTGCTTGGGGTGGGTGGTTGCCAGCAGAGAGCCCAGAGCCCTGGGCATGGCCACAGTGGAGTCTGAGGTTGGCCAAGGAAAACGGCTGGTGACACTGGCATTCACACAGAAGGCACCTGTCCTCCCATGTGACTGCCATTTTCTGTTGTTCATAATTTCGGATTCTGCTTTTCTTGCATCTTGTGTAACTTGGCTTTGGTGGAATACTGTGGGGCAACTCATGCAAAACATTGTATGGTGATTTAAATTTTCTGAAGAACCTCAGAGAACGAATTGCTTCAGAAAATAAATGGAACATCTTGTTTTCCATTTTCTGTAAATCTAGATTTTCAAATATTGGTATTTAACATTCATCCTCATTGGAATGTAAACATCACAAAACCAGGAGTGGGGCACTCTTCTCCCCAGGCCTCATGTACTGCCTGGTTGGACAGGAGTAGCATTCCGGCTCCGGGCTCTTCTTGGTTCCCTGAAGCTTCATATCACGTCTTCCCTTTGCTGTCTGTACTTGCTTCTACAAGATAATCCAGGCAATATGACTGCCGTCCAAATCCCTGTGGTCAGGAGGAATGGGAAAGGCCCTGACCAGGAAGGAGGAGCACGCAGGAATGATCTGGACGGCAAACTGCAGACTACACCTCTGAGGCAGTGTATGGGAAGTGTGCCTACTCACTGGCCATGCGGATGGAAGAATGAACGCAGTAATTAGCATGCTGTAAAGCTCTACCTGGATTAGGACAATGTGTTCTTTGGACCTACAGGGTTAGCAATACACTAGAAAGACAAATCGGTGGACTTCACTCTGAATCTTGGGCATCGGAATCTCTAGGCGTGAGACAGTCTCTGTCTCTCTGTCTCTCTCTGTTAGCAACTTTGTTAAGACATAACTCACGTCCATGTCATTTACCCATGTTAAGTGTAAAATTCAATGCCCTTGAATATATTAACAGGTCTCTGCAGTGAAGTTTAGAACATTCTCAGGAGCCCCCATGAAATCCTAATCTCATAGCAGTCACTGACCAGTGCTCTGTCCCCTGGTCCAAGGCGACCACCCAGCCTCATTTTGTCCCTGTTAGATCTGATTTGAAGTCCATGTTTAAGAGTTTTCCAGAAGCCCTGTGCTTGCTGAAGTCTGAAGAGCGCTGGGCTAGAGCAGTTGTTTTTAACATTGGCTCCACTGAGGATCACCTAAGAGGTTGAAAAATGTATCAGTGCCCTAGCACCCAGAACCCTAAATGTTCTGATTTAAGTGGACTCATTGGGAGGCCCAGGCAGCAGTATGTCTAAAAGCTTCCCAATTGATTCCAATATGCAATTAGTGTTGCCAACCGCTGGACTAGCAAGAATGGGTATTTATTATTTAGCTCTATTAGCCAATATTGCTCTGAAGTAGCTGGTCTCGCCATATGCTTTTTAACAAACATCCAGGGGTGAGAACTGCTGCTCTAAATTTCTCCCTACTTTGATCGTTTGCTTTCTAAGAGAAGGTACATGTGGTGAGTTATTATTCGAGATTTGTGAATAAGTAGATTATCAGGATATTGTCAATTCTGAAGGACCTAAGGAGTGGTGAGTACCCCCATGTGGGCATTTCTGGGTTCAGATTTTGGATTCCTGCCAGGTACAGGAAGGTGCAATGTTAGCCAAGATGACAGAACATTTTGAGAGCCAAATTATTAACTGATTTTGCCAAAAACACTGCTCTGGGATTATCTTGGAGCTTTTCACACATAATTTGACAGTTCATGTGTGGTAATAAAAAGACACCAAAATCTAAGTGAATTTTTTTCCTTTCTGTTATGAGCATAGCTTGTAACTGAATTTAATTCTCTTGTTAACATGGCAAACTTTATCAATGCTCCATTAGAGTAGTTCTAACAAAAAAGGCAGTGAATGGACTTGTGTCTGACCTCTCCGTCACACACGTGGGGTCCGGTTAGTCTATCTGGTTGCCTTCTCATCTAGAGATAGCGCCGCTTTCCCAGGAACACGAGGGTGCGCTTGGAATCTTCTGGCTCTCAGCCTCCCACACACCAGGGGTAAATCCAGCATCTGGGAAGCCTTTCTTCAGAAAGCATCACTTTCATGTGGACCAGGACTCCGCCTTTTCACTCCTGGGGCTCAGGCCTGGAACATTCTTTCAGATGCAGCCGGTGAATGAGACACCAGAGGCCTTGTTCTCCTGGATGTATTTGCGATTTCAGATTATTCATTTCAGAGGCCTGGCTGATTTTAAACTGATGATCCTAGGAATTCTATTACTGTGGTCCCCAGCCTCCTGGAGGCTGCTTCCACACTGGGTCAGCCCGTGTCCCCTGCTCTGCAGCACTCCTCTGTCATCTCTGCATCCCTTCCAATTTTCATAACTTAAAATTAGGAAATTGCTTTGCTTAAACAGTTTAGTGGATTGGCCCCTTTCTGAGTTCTTTGATGGGGAAACTGTACTCTTTAATCAGTTAGACTAAATATATTCTCAGGTACAGTGAGAGTTCCAGCAGGGCATCTTTGGTTTTGCTGTTGGCGCAGGTCCTAGAGGACTGATTCCAGCTGAGTTTGTTATATTTTGGTTGATATTTCTGCACTGGAAGCAGAATCTCTATGTTGACACATGGTACAGAATTGAGGTTCTGATTTTTATAGGTACTCTATTCCCATCAGTGGCCTGGCCTAAGCATTCACCCTCTGGACTATATACCTGGGTCAGTAAATAAATATGTATAGCTATCTATCGTCATTAAATTCCTGTTCACAAAATGTCTTAGTTATGGCTTTATTAAAGGAATTCTGTTTGTACCTTTATCATAAACTTGCCTCACTTCCAGCTCCTGCTGGCAAACTCAGTCCTGATCCTTAATCTGAGCCGCTGGTTGTCAGTCTGTCCGTGCTATTGGGCTTCAATTCACACTCAACTCAGCTTTAACTATTCTTCCCTTTTGCTACGTGGGGATTTTCTTGTTTTAAATTCCATTGTGAAATAAAACTTTGAATAAGTTATTTCATTTGTGCAACTGTAAGTCAAATGCAGCATTTTGATTTTGATAGACTTGTAGGGTCATGCATAGTTTTAAGAATGCGTATGGAAAGATCTTATGCTCCCTTTACCAGTGTCCTCTAATAGCACCATCTTGACAAATCACCACATGATACCACAGCCAGGATTGTGGCATTGTCACGATCAGGATGCCAAACATGTCCACCACAAGAATATCCTCATGCTGTTCTTTTATAGCCAGAGCCCCTATCACCTGGTGTTTAGATTTACATTTGAATTCATGATCTTTTTTGGGTTAAATTTTAGATGAGATA
>NW_004524869.1:760230-773320 GCF_000260255.1 Octodon degus | reverse complement strand
TCCTTCCTTCCTTCCTTCCTTCCTTCCTTCCTTCCTTCCTCCCTGTCTACCTATGGATATCTGATTGCACCAGAAGCATTTGTTGAAGCATTATCTTTCCTCTATTAAATAGCTTTCACACTTTTGTAAATTTCAGGCAGATGTATCTCTGTGAGTCTCTTTCTACATTTTAGGTTCTGTGGCACCGGTAGCCCAGTCTTCATTGCTGTGGCTATAAAGTTAGTCTTAAAATCAAGCAGACTGATCCTCCCATTTTATTTTCCTTTTCTCAACCCAAGTATTTTAGTGATACCTCTTACTTAACCTTTCCACATAAATTTTAGAATAATCTCATCAACAAAAGCTTGATGAGATTTTGATAATAATCATGTTAAACCTGTGCATTTCTTTGTTAACCTTGCTATGTTGAGTCTTTGGATCCATGAACAGAATTTGTGTCTTAATATATTTAGATATTCCTTGATTTTTTCTTTCATTTTTTCCTATATGTAACTTTCAGCATGGTAGTATAGGGCCAGAGAGATAGCTGTGTCATAAGTGCCTGCCTAGTAAGAGCAAGGTCCTGAGTTCAATCCCTGGAATTGCTAAATAAATAAATAGTAGTAAATATGTTATCTAGATGTAATTTAAATGTATGGGAGGGTGAATGTAATACTACCCTGCTTCATATAAATGATTTGCACATTTGGGAATTTTGTACCTCTGAGGAATGGATCCTGGAGCAAGTTCCCTTAGGCACCAAGGAATGATTACGAGCATATGACTCATGTTCTTTCATTCATCTATGAAATTTAGGTTGTTTTCATATATTGATGATTATGAATGATGCTGCCATAAACGTATGAGTAACATCAGTTCCTTTAATATATCTTCAGGAGTAGGATTTCTGCATCAGTTCCTTGGGAGGAATTATGAATTCCATTTGTTTCTCATTTTGTCTCTTTATTTTACAAATATTTATCAGCCACATTTGTCAGACCATTCCTCCAGTTTCTTATAAATTCCATTTTTATAGTATTTTTCATGAGAAATTCCCCAGCCCATTTCTGGTATTTGCATCATTTCCTGGGTCACTGGTCCTTGTGGTCACCAGGCCTACCCCATGGATAGCATAGTTAGTGAGAATGAAGAAGGAGGCTCTTAGGTCCAGTGAAAATAACTGTTTTGTATATTTTCCCCTCATCCCTGTGTCACAGTGTGTTTGGGAAAAGTTAATGAAACTGTTGCAAATGTATTTCCTTGGTTTGTTAAGTCACATTACTTCCCAAATACATTATTTTGGAAAGTTTTCTGATTATAAAGTAATCTGGGAGACAAATAATAATTTCTTCTGTGCTCAGCCTCATTGCCTCTTCCACTGCTGAAGAATGGGGCCTGTTGGGAAGGCCATGCTTGATCCATAGGGAAGGCTAGCTTGATCACTAGCTCGGGGTCTGTATGAAGCAGCTGCTGCTCTGACGTGAGCTACATTTGGTTTCTGGACCTCACTAGTGTGATCTATGACTTCTTTTCAGCCTGAAGAACCTCAGTAGCCTTTTAATTTGACTCTTGTCTTACAGACTTTAAAACCTGCCAGTGGGCTGAAATTATGGCAAAACTGACTTAACCTTATAAGCTTTCCATCAAATGTTCCTGGGTGAAAAGTAAGGACAATCACGCCACTCATCCATACTCCACCCACACCCTTGGAGATGCTTTAGGAAAGTACTCTGGGTTTTTTTTTATTGGCTTAGTAAGACTATTCAAGTCTTGTGGCTCAAACTTTTGGAACACTTGATTAAATCTGCTTTTCTCAAGTCTCCAATGAACTTCATGTTGTTAGGGGCTCTCTTTTGTTGTAATCTAACCCAATACTATCTTAACAATGTTTGAGACAGTATGTGTACTTGAAATATATTTGTTCTTTGCTTCTGTGATATAATGGTTTTTCTGTAACTTGTTACTCTGGCCATTCTGTCTCAGTATTCTATGCTCATTTTCCTATACTCAGCTAGTAGAGTGTCTTAGGCTTTTGTCTGCAATTATTTTTCTCTTGCTTCATCTGTTGTTAGGTAAGCACTAGTCCTAAGTCAGTCAGTCAGTCAGTCAGTCAGTCAGTCAGTCAGTCTGTCAGTCTGTCAATTTGTCTGTCTATCTGTCACCTATCATTTATCTAATCATCTAGTAATATGGAATCATATTTATTGTCTGTTTTTAACATCTATCTCTGTATGTATCTTCATATGTATGTAAATAACTCCTAGATTTTCTTATATAAATTATACTTATAGGAACTCTAGCCATCTACTGCCTGGTCATACAGATTCCTAATAGTTGTCTCAAATTCACAAGTTAAAGGCCAATACTCGGCTCCCCTCCTTTATTCTTCTCCATCTCTCGTTCTTACAGTTGCCCAGCTCAAAATTCCTGGAGTTATTGACTCATCATTGACTCTTTTTCTGTCCTACTCTGTGTCTATTTTTATCAGCACATCTTTTCATTTCTATCATCAAAATATGTTCAGACTCTACCACTCCTGTCGCCAGCAAGGCTAGCACTCTAGTGTGCCTATTCTCAGCAGGAGTAGTTGTACTCTCCAGGGAGCACTTGGCAGTACCTAGAGACATTTTTGTTACAAATGGAGAGGAGGGAATTTCTTCTGCCATCTAGTGAGTAAAGGCCAAGGATGCTGCCAAATTTCCTATAATGCACAGAACAGCCTTTGCTACAAAGGATCTTGTAGCCTAAAATGTCACTAGTACCAAAGTTGAGAAACCTTACCGTAGTCCAACTCACCATTTTTCACATTAGGTCCTACCTTCACCTCCCCAGTAACTTCCTAAGCTTTTCTCTTAATTCCTTGCAAAGCTTTTCTCACACTGTGGTCAGACTGGTATTCTGAACATGTCTGTAGGGCAGTGCCACTCTTCTGCTTAAAGTGTTCTTCTGCTTGCTCATCATAGCTTAATGAAATGTAAACTTCTTGTCCTGGCTTCCAGAGCACCCTGACCTGGTACTGCCTACCTCTCTGCCTTCTCCCAACCATTTATCATTCCTGACTGCGCCTTAGCCACACTGAATTTTTTTTCTGCTTCTCCCATGTACAAAGCACACTTCAGCATCACAACCTTTGCATATATGGTTCTTTCTCCCTAGAACACTCCATCTTGAGATTTCTACATAGCTGTTCCCTGTGAATATACTATACTACCTTAAGGTCTTCACTGCCACTTGAACTGAAGTGGACTCTTCCAGTATTTAATGATATTGCCTATTTTATTTTGCCAATTTTGTTTTTAAAAGGAATTTATAGGATCTATGTCTTGGTTTCTCTCTGCTTAATTTTTCTTTTCCTCACTTCGCCTTATATGCACGTGCTTAGCTATGTTCCATAATAAACACTCAGTAAATACTGGTTTAACAAATGTGCCTTTCTACTGTTCCAGGTTCCTGTAGACCTTTCCAACTCATGGTTGCAAAGTGAGATTACATTTCTTCAACTACTTAAACAATGGCTTAGTACCCATATAGTGACAATGCAGTTTGGTTCCTTAGGCTTATCACTGTAAGAGGACTAACATGCAGGAATGTGTGTTTTGTATTTTGGCCACTACCTTAATGACTTTTCTAAAAAAAGATACTAGTATCACTTTTGCAAGTGAGGTACAGGTTTTCCTTAGTTTTTCTAAGCACTTCACAGTCTAATCTATAATTTTCAGTAAGATTATTTTGAGAATTGGAAATAAGATAAGGAAAAATATAATACAAATAGTAACCTAAAGTTTTATTCATCTATGCTGTGGTCAGTCTAGGTTGTTTTAAGAGTGTCTAACCAGCATTTTTTCTGCTTAGGAGTACACTGAAATCTGTTTCTCTCCTGAGTCCTGGACCTAATCATGACGCCTTTCAGAAAAGAGGAAAGGACCTTCTGTTTGCTTGTCTTTCCATCTCTTCCTCCATGTAGCCATCCATCCCACATCAGATCAACTTCCAGTTCTTCTTTCCAGCCCTGCTTTCTAGTCCTCCTTTCAAGGAATAACTATCTGCTTACTTCATGGGAAATCCCATCTGAGAGAGAGTTGGGTCACATTATGCAGTTTGGACATTGTGTACCCTGCCAGACTGCTGGGTCACTGGGGACTGAAATCCCGCTGAAGCTCTGACAGCTGAACCTGGCCACGGCTCCGGGTGAAAACCAAACTCCAGCTATAGGAGGAAAAGAGACCATTTCATGATTCCTTTGGCTAAACTGATGCACATTGTTTGGTAATTATTGCACCAAAATTTGGCACACAGTTTAGGCATCTACTGCCAAGATGGGGTGCTTTTTAAGACTCACTTGTCTGGATGAAACATTTTTTTAAAACTTAATTTCCCTGCCCTGTAAGTCTTATAACTTGCAAAATGTGTTTGAAAACAGTAGCCCCTGAACTCCCTATACAAAGGATTTGTCCTGGGTTTGTGGCCTTCAGAGCAGAATCACCTGAGGATGCAATAGTGCATTGCCAGCATGTTTTCTCAAACTTAAATTATTTGCTCTCAAGTAACTGTGTGTGTGTGTGTGCGCGCGCGCACTCATGCGTGCATGCATGCGTGCATGCGTGCATGCGTGTGTGTTAATCAACAGATCTTCTTCCACTCAGATACAGCAAATCTTCACCAGTTCCCCTTCCTAATACTATCCTTAAAATAAAGGAAGGAAGAGGACAGTGTCAATTTCCCAAAACCCTAAGGTCTTTGCATTCTTTGTTTTTGTGCTCTTTGTATTTGATCTCCAGTAAACAAGTATTTATGTGGTTACGTAAAAGCTCAGATAATTTCTAAACCTGCAGCAACACATTTCTGCCAAGCAACGTTCTCAGTAGCCAGTTGTGGAGGCAGCCCATTGTTTCCTAGTTTTGCCAGTTTTGCCCTGAGAAGACTTTTATTTTTGTCAACAGAACATTAATATACTCTTGTAGCTTTTAGCCATCGAGGTCTTAGTGCTAGGATATGGTTCTGCATTAATTTGAGCTCTTTAGATTTTGTGAGATTCTAACTTCCAGGAATGTGTGCTTCCTTGTGTTTTGGTGAATGAATGTCACAAGTAAGGACTGAGGACATTAAAAAATCTGTGCCATAAGAGGGAACATCTATTGGAAAGTTGTGTTTCAGGCCAGGTTAGTCCTGCTAGTGCAGCCCCGTTCCTGTCCTGGAAAGCCCTGCTGATTTTTTTTTTCTGTTTACACAAAGAATGTAACTATTTCTTTCCTCTTGTTTGTGAGCTGTGGCTGCAGCCTGGGCCCTGCAGCAGAGGAATGAAGTCCACTGGCAGAGCCATGTGGGAAAACTCTCCCATGAGGGGAAAACTCTCCCGTGAGGGTTCTTGCTTTGCTTTCTGGTCCTGCAAAGTGCAGTCCATTTGTGGAAACCACTCATTTGAGTTGCAGGGCACCCGCGTGTCAGGGTTCTTTGTTTGTCCCCATGGGGAGGGAAATGAATGTTCTTTCATCCCCTAAGTCTGGTTCCACGCTGAGGAATCCTCCCTGACCCCTGACCTTGGGGGTTGCCTGGTCAGACCCATGCTTACTCAGTCATGAGACTTTGCAACTGGGCTTCTGGCTTGTGGACATTCCTCTGTTCACTGTGAATGCTTCATGCGGCAGGCCCATAAGTATGAGGGCTTCTTTCTTCCTTCTCTCTTTAACTTTTTTTTTTTTGCTGACTTTATTTTTTGTGGATTTCCATCATGATGCATTGGAGGAAAGGGTAGAACCTGTACTTGGAGAAGCATCATTGATTTTTATCCTTTCTCTGGGTCTTGAGTCAGCAGCCCTCACTGTGGCCCTGGGATGTCGTTGGAGAAAGCATGCAGGGTGGGCCTGTGCTTTTATGGGGAACCAGGAGCCAAGAGGCTACTATAGAGCTAATTACGTGGTTTATATGCTTACACAGATGCAGCATGGAGGCAGACTTCCTCTCATGGAAATCTCTGCTCTGGAGATTTCCCTGTGTGTTGCACTTCTGTTTTTATTACAGAAACTGACAGCGAGGTGGCCAGAGCATCTCGCTAGTTGTTCATGCATTGACATTTCTTTTCCTTTGTTTTTGACCCAGCATGATTCATGGTTCTAGGCAGCTTAACTATTGGAGAAAGCTGGTTCTTTTCAACCATGGCTTTATTTTCTGACATTTTAATAAGGATTTTGAAAAAAGAAAACAAGGGTCAGTCAAATAGTTCAGCCGATTAAAGCACCTGCAAGAAGCCACAGGGGCTAGGGGTTCAATCCCCGGGCCTGCTGTGCCAGACCCACCCCCGAGGAGTGCTGAGATGGCAATTGTACTAGGTGTGGTGTGCACCTGTAATCCCAGCTCTTGGAAGGCTGTAAACAGGTGGATCACTATGAGTCCGATTTAGTAGTGAGACCCTGAACACCCTGTGGACCCTTCTCTAAAAACAAACAAACAAACAAACAAACAAACAAACAAAAAAAGGGAGAAAGAAAAATGAAAACAAAAGACCTGAGTTTTATTGCTTTTAACTAAAAAAAATCACTTGATTATTAGAGGTGATGTTTCAGTGTGACATGACTGATGTATTTTTACTTAGACAATCTATGCTGAATAAATCCACTGGATTTGAGAGTCATAGGAGGTGAGCCCAAAGATTCATTCAATTACTTACAAACTGTGACCTTGGGTTACCTTTTCCTCTTTGGCGTGTGACTTGGATGACCTGGGTCTTTCAACAAGGAATCATCTGGGGGTGTACTAAGAATGTCAGTTCTCAGACCTTACTCATTGCCTGCTCAATCAGATCTAAATCTGAACAAGATCCACAAGTTACTTGCATTGCATTAAAATCTGAGAAGCATTTACCTGTTGCACCCAGAGACACTAACTATTTGAGTTTACTTGTTTATCACTTGTATCCCTTCCACAAATTCTTTACTTGAAAACCTAATGATGCTTAGACAGTAACAGGGAATTATGTTACTCCAACAAAGGTGGATGGGTGAAAGGATATGTCTTAGTCAGTATTCTGTCAGTGTAACAAATACTTGAGATAGAATATTTAAAAAGAAGGAAAAGTTTATTTTGACTTATGGTTCCAGTTCATGGTTATTTGGCACCATTCTTTAGGCCTGTGGTGAGACAGAGCTTCATGTTGGTGTAGCAAAGCCACTCTCCTTACAGGATCCAAGTGGGGGAGACATTAGGGTTTTAATATCACCTTCAGGGGTATAGCCCACAATAGCCTAACTTACACTCTGACTCACCTCCTGAACTTTCCACCACTTCCTAATAATTCCAGAGGCTGATAATAAAGCCCGTAGCACATTGATAGGCCTTTTGGGGACATTTAAGATACAAACTATAACAGGTGGAAGAGGAATCTTAGCTAAAGTGATTATACA
Source organism: Octodon degus (assembly GCF_000260255.1). NCBI lineage: Eukaryota > Metazoa > Chordata > Mammalia > Rodentia > Octodontidae > Octodon > Octodon degus. The sequence continues at coordinate 765,944 of NW_004524869.1, read as the reverse complement.
AAAGATGGACAAAATATATGGGCCTTGGAAACCAAAATAAGATAGATTATAATGGCCAGATATACCCATTTGCTGTCATCCTTTTCTGTTTTTCTGTCTTTGGTAGTGTTTTGATATGTTTGAATCCATGTCATTGGTAAGGGCAAATCTTAACAAGAAAGCTGCTATTTTTTTCTTAGGTTCTTTAACTCTCAGTTATCTGGTGAGTGTGCCAAGCAATGATCTGGCCTTTTGGTGTCTTCATCAATGCTGTTGGGAAGACAGGTTTTCTGGGTCTGGAGAGGCCTGGAACAGACAATGACAACTGGAACTATAACACAGCTTATGTTTTTATTTTTATCCCCGGAGGGACACTAAGTTTGTGTTTAAAGTGAGAAAACCTTATGCTATAAATATTACTTTAAGAGACTGAGAGTGTTTGGTGTTTTCTAAGGTGGTAATGAAAGTCTGGGTATAAAAGAAGAAAGGCAAAACAAGAGTCAGGATTCCTTCTCAGCTCTAGGAGAACATTATTCGTGTAAGTAGAGCTGCTGGCTGCAGTGCACCCTGCAAGCAGTAAGAGCAGCAGATATGGCTTCTGCTGCTATAGTGACCACTTTCCATGTATTAAATTCTTTATTCCTGGCTCAAGGAACTATGGAATTAGAAGTTTACATATGTTTCTCTTCTCCATGTCTCTATAGGCCATTTGTTGTTACCACAGTTGTCTGTGTAATATTTACATCATTAATTATGTCTGGTTATTTACTTTTAATACCTTTCAAGCAGTCCAACATTAAAAATCGTCATCTCTACTAACATAAAAATACACAATCTTCTCCTCGGTTTTTCTCCATGTTATTGGATTTGATTTCCCTCCTTCAGATGTCTCAGATATGTATTTTAAAAAAGAGTTACTTGCAGACACTGATGCTTCCCATCGGACCCTTAACTTTCAGGTTATGCATTCCCATTTAGACATTCCTTCAGAGTTTTGTAGTTAAATTGGCTGAGTAAACTATTTTCAAAACAAAGTTATGAGAGACATAAAATTTAATACTGAATGGTTCTATTTGATGTCGTTCAGTCCTCCTTTTCCATTTACTATCCTACCTTCTTCTGACCCTTTCTGATCACAAGCAGATTTTTCTCTAGGGTTTATTCCTCATCTGACTTCTGCTTTGGCTATAAGGGATGAGTCACATAATTTAAAATGTAGAAAATCCACAGTCTCTCAGTGGGTCACCAGATATCATTGTTCTTTTTTTTTTTTTTCTTCCAAGAAAGCTTTCTTTTTTCCAGCAAGACATTTTAAGTTTCTTAAATTTTTGGCTCAACTTTTCTCTTTCTGATCCTTCAATATTTTAAGGTCTTATTTTTCTTTTTCTGGTTGTGAGTTTCCTAGGTTTTCTCTTTAACTGTCCTTTCTCTTTCTTGCTGTTCTTTTGTTTTAGCAACAACAAAACTTCCCAGAAACCTTTGCAGTCATCTTGTCCCAGGATGACTGCTCTCTGACTAATCCTGTCTCCTGACAGAACTACTTAGTAGTATTGCCTGAGACTCAAAGGGGCCTGAAGGCATGTGATATTCTGTTAAGAAGCCACCCTTTCTCTCCTGTCATCATTTGGTATGTACTTTCCATAGGAGGAGAAACTACTGTTTATTTGAACATGTAGACCCTTGTAATAAGGGCAAGTCACAATCTCATAGTGAGATCTGCTTGGTATGGACAATAGAGTTGGAGTAAATGGTATATTTGGAGCAAAAATGACTACATTAGAGGATTCTAGGGTGTTGCCCTTTCTGTTACATTTTCATCTGTAGTATATTTGTATATTATAAAATTTAAAAGGTTAAAAGAAAGTTTGTGCTTTCACATACCTCTGCCATTCAACTCTGCTTCTTAGTGATATTGACCAAAGACTTTTTATTGTGATGTATTTCACAAAATGTAACATTTATCATTTTAAACTCTTTACATATAAAGTTCAGTGACATTAAGTACATTCATATTATAAATTCATCACCATCATTCATCTCCAGAACTTTTCATTGTAGTAAACCGAAACTCTATACTCATTAAGTGATAATTCTCTTCTCTCCTCTCTGCTTACCTGCTAGCAATTACGATTTTATCTTTCTGTATAAATTTCACTATTCTAGGAATCAAATACAAATACAATCAGACCATATTTTCCTGTTATGAAGAGATGATTTTAGTTGGCATATTGTATTTAAACTCCATCCATTTGTGCTGTGTCAAATTTCCCTTCTTTTCTAAGGCTGAAATATATGCTACCTAACATTCTGAATATTATTTAGACCTAAAAATGAAGAGAATTCTGACTGTGGACCTTTAAAGTTTCAGACATCTCTGTGGAGAGCAGGGTTGCATGTGAGTGATGTGTGATGGCCTTCCCAGAGCAAGCTAGGAGCCTGGTGACACAGCGAGGGCAGCCTGTGAACTTGGGGTCAGAAGATCTGCATTCGAAGTCCTCAAGTGACTGTAGCTGACTTAAGAAAGTTAGCTTTAACGGCCAGGCAGAGGGAAGGAATCTCTCGATTATTCTTTATAAGTAGCATATGCTTTTCCTGAATGATACATTAGCGACGTTCCAAATAATATTGTTGAATTCCTATCATCTTTTTTTTTTAAATTCTGATTTCTTTTTCTTTCTTTCTTTCTTTCTTTCTTTCTTTCTTTCTTTCTTTCTTTCTTTCTTTCTTTCTTTTTTTGTATTTCAGTAAGGGTCAACAGAATCTACAGGGTCTTACTATATAGATTGGACTCATAGTGATTCGCCTGTGTTCAGCCTCCCAAGAGCTGGGATTACAGGCACGCACCACCAAGCCCAGTTTCAGTCATAGTCTCGGTGTGCCCTGGGGGGTGGGGCTGGCACGGCACACCAGGGATTGAACCCCCAGCTACTGAGTCTGTCTAAGCAGGCTATTTAATCCGCTGAGCTATTTGGCAGGACTTGTATTGTTTCTAATGTTTTATCTATTTTTAAATTTTACTTACATTGAAAAATTTTAAAAAAGTGAAAAAGTGCTTATATCAGCAACTTGTTGCTATCATCAATAAATGTCCACAGTATAAGAATGATATAATTGTACTTAGCTAGTAGAGTTAGGTATTACATATCTAATTGCAAACATGTAATATATGATGCTCAAAAGTGCAATTAATGCTATTAGAGCATCTAAACAGAGACTCAATAACATCTGGGATTTTGGGGGAGGCTTTTTGGCAGAATTGGTTTTGGAATATATTACAGTAGTATGAATAAGAGAAACATTTCTGGCAGAATTTGTTTTGACATATATTATAGTAGTATGAATAAGAGAAAAACTGGGGGGAGCATTTCTGGTGCACACACACACAAGCCCAAGGCAGGAGATCTGCTGAAGGAGGTAGAAGATCAGGATGGTGAGGGACAGAGGGGTCAGGAGGAACGGAATAGTAACAGAGTTAGGTCAGCAAGATAGGCAAGAACCAGGCCATTGAGATCTCAGTGGGTCTTTTATATGATTTTGGATTTTATTCTAAAAGCACTGGGAGGTCTTAGGAGTATGACAGAGAAAGGAGATGTGATCCAGTTTGTACTTTAGAAATTTCTCTGGCTATACCTTGGAGAGAATGTGGGAGATGGAGATTCCAGTCAGGAAGCTTTGCCCAAGTCCAGATGAAAGATAAGTTGAGCTTGGACCAGAGTTTTAGGCAGCAGACACAGTTAATAGTGACCTTGATTTACACCAAGAAGGGAGAAAATGCTGCAGGGAGAATCAAGGATGGTTTTTGGGTTTTGCAACTGTCAGCATAGTCAAGTTGCTTATTTAAGAAGTAAACAATGAAGATAGAAGAAGCTTTGGGGAGAAAATGATGATAGATTTAGTTTCAAACATGATTTTGTATTTCTGAATAGATGACCAGCAGGTCATAGTTAATTGTTTCTGTAATTATAGCTATAAATTTGGGTTTACAGGCATGTTTGGTTATAGATATAATATCAACCTTGCTAAAGATTCAGAAATTATAGAAGGGACAAAATATAAGAAGTACCAGAGTTCTAGATACTCTTGCTTATGAGTTATGATTGCTATTTAGGGGCCCTAGGGGCTGTTTTATCCTAGTTTCTTTCTTGACTTTAAGAAGAGATGCCACTTAGTATTCACCATCCTAAAGGATCAGCCTTGCTTCCTTGCTCTTCACTGAAGGCCACAGTTTTTAAATCTGATCCTAATTCTAGACACTTTTCAGAGCTGGAAGGAAAATTCCAGGGCTTGGGACTTTATCCTTAGAGATACTGATTGAAGGATTTTAGAGAGGAGAGAGAAATGTGAAAGTATATATATCGAAGGTGATACTCTAGGTTCTAGAGTCAAATTTTCTCCAAGGACTTCCTTCCTATTTCTGTTTTCCAGACTTATGACTGACAACTATGCTGTGTGACAGACACTGAAAACAAAACATTTAAGCCCAAGAGTTGAAGCTCGCTTGCATTTCCTCTAAGGTTTAAATATATTCCTTTTTAAAAATAATTTTATTGAGAAACAAATAGCAATGAGACAGTTTCAAAACTGATTACTAGCACAGTTTCAATAATAAATACATTGAATATTGTTGTCTTAGTGGTTATTCATTGTACAAGGTGCAGACATGATAACCTGTCCACAGACATTATTAGAACAAATTTCTCTATTCACTGAATTAAGAGAATGCAACTGTATATCTATCCTAACTATTTTGAATATACAGGTACAAATGGTCCTTCATTTGTATTCCCTTTTTTTATTTAGTTTTGTCAGAGAAGGGTATTCCATTGTCATTTAAATATTGTAGGTCTGTGAATTCAGCAAAATATTCCAATATAGTCCAGTAGTCCATAATAGTAGTGGGTTATCCATAGGACTGGCAATGTCAGAAGTTGTTGACTTGAGCCTTTTACAGCTCAGCATATTAATATGGCTGTACTTTTTATACTTCATGTTTATACTTTTCTGCTGGATGGTTAAGACCAAGGTGGAGAACTATATAACAAGAAATGTAACTTTTGTATCTGATAAGGTCAGTTAAATCCCCTCAGGGTGTATCCTGAAACCCTGTACCACAGTTTGCATATTCTTTGTCAGTGTCATTCATGTGGATGAGTCACGGCCATTGCTTGACCAGTTTGCTCTCTGTGAAAGCCTGAGAGAATGTTTTCTCTCTCTGTGATTCTCCTTAGGCACACTTTACAGACACCCCCACGATAAATGGAAATCAGCGAAGTAGTGACGTTATGTTTATTTTAATATTTTTATATATATTAAGGCTTCATATATCCTTCCCACACTCTTATAAATCTTTCCCACACTTTTAAAAACACTTCTAATGTTTTAAACCATTTTCTAATCTCGTAAGCCTACATAGTTGTAACAACATATGCATACTCTACAGTACTGCAAAATTTGGTGATGTAGTGGAAAATCCATTGTAAATAATTTAAATAATTTTTTTTGAAAATCCGTGAAACAGTGAGTCCACAAAAGTCAAACCACAAAATAGTGAGGGACTGCTGTACTTTCTTCTTTCCTTTGGAGATGAGTGATCTTGTACTCAGTCATTGGATAATCATTGTGTCCAGCCCTTAAAACTTCCTATTATTTTATTATTATAAACCAATGCTTGACTCCACTTGATCCAACAACCTCATATGACTAGCATGCACTATAGCATTTATAATTAAACTACC
>NW_004524869.1:756520-760095 GCF_000260255.1 Octodon degus | reverse complement strand
GCTGCCCAGACCTGATTGAAGGTGATGCCCAAGAGTCTGGAAGATTCACATATGGATAACATAGGTCTGTGTATCTATGAAACAACATGCTTCTGCTCCGTGCTCTTCTAGCTCAGAGGCCAACATCAGAGTGCTCCTGGAGGACAGAACCTCTCCACACAGTTATTTGTTTTCACTTTCTAGACTTTCATGAGAGATAGCTGTGAGGGAGTGTCTTGTCTAGAAGAGTAGCACAACAGTACAGAGCGAGGCAATATTAGTGGTGGCAAGAAGTTACTGCTGTTAATCTAGTATATCAGGAGGAGGCAGCAATTGTTCCAGTGTGGCAGAGCCTTGGACCATGGCGTCTGAGGACCAAGTGAGCTAACCGAAGTGAAATTCCAAGTTATCTGTTGTAGAACACATTATTCCATGGTTGCGTCCAATAGCCTTCAAATATCAGTAGGTAAACGCTTTCTTAATCTGATCATTAGACAAAGTTTGAGAATCCACTGAAAAGTATTGAGTTGCCCCTGCATATTCTGCATGATGTTAATTGCTTGAGAAGACACACAGAAAGAGAAGGTGCAGCTTTTCCACACCATTATCAGATGTCTAGCCTCTCTTGGGAAGTCTTTACATAATGACCTTCTGAATTGCTTACAATAATCTTCTGTATAGCAATAGGTAACCATGAAAAATCAGAAACTTAGCACTGACTCTTCACTATCATCTAATCTTCAGGCCCCAGTAAAGTTTGAAACTTGGGGTTTTACATTTGTTATTCTTAGAAGATGGAAGAAAACATGAGATTTAGAGTAACAAGCACAACCATCTTCCTAGAACAGCATTTGAGCTATACTTAAAACAATGATGAGAGATAAAGGACAACTGTAAGTTTCTAAACTCAATTGTTTTAGTAGCTTTGGGGCCATGACAACATTTTGTTACTAAAATATTTCTTTAAGTCAGGTCAATGTCATTTTTTCAATTCCAGTTAGCATCAAATAACAATAAGAAAAAAAAAACCCAACAAAATATTATCCAAGGGCTGGCGGTGTAGCTCAGTGGACAAAGCACTTGCTTAGGTAAGCGCAGGGCCCAGGGTTCAATCCCAGGCTCCGCATGCCGCGCTGACCCTGCTCCCCAGTGCGCTGATCCAGCCATGGAGTCTGGGCATTGTGGCATATGCCTGTAATCCCAGCACTTGAGAGGCAGAAATCAGGAGGATCACTATGAGTCTGGGCTGTGCAGCAAAACTCTGCACTGAAAAAAAAAAAAAAAAAGAAAAAGAAAAAGAAAACCCAAAATATTATTCAATTGAAATTGACAATGGATAGAAAACCTTTTACATAATGTCAGAAAAGAAATATATTGAACTGGCAATATATGGATCTAAAAAGTTGTAAGAGTTGATTTTTCACTAGATCTTATAAATCAAAAATGCCCAATATAATAATTTGTTCACTATCTCCCTTCAGTAATGCCATGGAAGGGCAAAGATAACCACATCTTAATATTCACAATTGCTACTTATACTCTTCACAAAGATTATATCTTTGCAAAGCAGCAGTCCTTTACTCAAGCAATTTTTGTTTCCCCAAGTTATCAGAAAGTACAGCTGTCTGAGATAAACTGTCACCACAACCACAATCAGGAAAGCACAGCACTTCAGCAGGCAGACTTCGAGACAGGAGTTCTCTTGGCCTGACCATAATCCGAAGATGATTTTGTTGGGCTTAAAAGCAAGCAAAGCACCAAGAGCTACAAGCCACAATCTGGATTTAGTTAGTAGTTGGGAAGGAATCAAGAATTCTAGTAAGAGGAACCTTAAGTAAAGGGCGAGTAGAAAGGAATCAGTGCACGTTTGCTAATTTCATTGATAATAAAAGTGTTATGTTCTTTGCTTTAAATCAACAAAATTGCTGCATTTTGTTTAGTTTTTCCTTTTCATCCCCTACCTTGGTGGTTCTCAGTCACTCGTGTGCTCTGAATCCTTGGCGGTGCTTTGGGACACTGACGCCTTGAGGCTCCATCATAGTTTTGGTGCAGGGGGCTGGCAGTGGGACCCAGGACTCTATTTTGAACCGGAGCACCATCACTCAGCCAGTCCGCAGATCATCCTTTGAGAAAACTGATATATTTAATACATATAAAAACACATTGGTTATACTCTGAGACTTTATAGTAAAGTTTCAAGCTCAATAAAATATTCAAATACTTAGAATGCAAATAGGCACGTATTATTAGTTATTCTGTAGCTGCATTTTCTTTTTTAAAGTGGCATCATAAATGCAGTGACTTGCATGGAAAATTTAAAATAAATTTGTTTTAGTCCAAGGCACTTGCAAAATACTTGCTGGTATGAAAAAGTGAGTAAATTTAATTATACAAGAGTAGAGAAATGAAAGTTTTCCTCAAAATCATAGACTCAAGCCCCTTTACTGGGGAACCTTACTTTCCCCCTCCTGGAGAGTAGTATTTAGAGGCAAAGACCTAGCGCTGAGTGCGTTCATTGCTGGTGGGCATTGAGCTCCAGGCCTTCTCAGTGGACAGGGAAGGGAAGCTGTGTGCATATTCGCATATATGTCTAAGGCACGACACAGCTATATCTTTAGTCATTAGTGCATTTACATGTGTGAAAAACCGTGTATTTACATTTCTGCCACCGATTCCAGCCCAACGCTACAGGATTTATGCCAATTCTCTGCCTTTCCACATGTACGAATAGCTTTGCTGGCAACGGCAAATATTAGTCCCTCTTTTCTCCTTAGCTTTCAGCGGTCCTCTGCTTATAAGCACCATCCCACTGCCGTCCCTGCTGCCACCACCCCCTTTTTCTCTGCATGGTTGCTCTTCCCACCCTGACTAGGTTCCTACGTTCAGTGGACTGTCGTAGATGCCTCACATGGGTCCATCCTCAGCTCCTTGGGCTCTCTATCCACATCCGCTATGGGGCTTGATTATTCAGCTAGGTTCCCCTGTGTGAGATTTCTTACCTCACTTTCTCAGGTTCTGGAGAACTGTATAGTACTTCTTTCCCACCAGTATAGATGCCATTCCTACCCTTTTCTGGTTGAGATCTTCTCACCCTGCCCTATGTCCTAGCTTGGGTGATTCCCCAAGTTTCTTCCAGTTCTCCTATTCTACAGCCTTATCCAGATCCCCAACTTTACTCTTAAACCTGGCTTTGCCTTTTGCAGTGATCTTCACCTAACTTCCTTTCTTTGAGCTCAGGCCCTGCTGTTGCTCTGGCTTATGCTGTGACGCCCATTGTCCTGGTGTCTTGGGGCCTCCTGTCCTAATGTGGGTCACCTGCAGGCAGGGGCTCTGCACCCGCGGCTGGTGGGCTTAGCAGGAGAGGCTGTTGCAGCCCTGGCGCTGTGCCTTCCTCCATTCCCGTGTTTTTCCAGCTGCTCCTGGCATTTTCTCCATCATTCTTTTTGCATCACTGCAGAAACTAAGTGAACTCTGTGCTAATTTCAGCATGAAAAAGATGTTTAAAAGTTACAGTATAAATAACTCCAGTTTTAAATTTATTTTGTTCTAAAAGCCAAATAGATCTGCTAATCCTTCTTTAGTGGATACCTGTGATC
>NW_004524869.1:735331-755380 GCF_000260255.1 Octodon degus | reverse complement strand
TGATGGGAGAAAAGGAAGGAGCCTTCCATAGAAGTTCCTTGCTCAAAATACCTTGCCTAATACTTCAAAAAATGTCTTATTGTGCATATTGAGAGTTAACGAAATGTTGAAGGATACACAGAGATTATAGTGGCAACGGCATAATGAAGCAGCGATATGACGAAGCATATTCACATATTCAGCATCTTATTTTCTTACATAGCTTTGTGTACACGAGACAAGAACATTTAAAAGCTACTTATTTAACAGAAACTTCTAATACGGTACAATTTTATATACGTTTTTCTTCAAAAATTCCCTCAGGAGAGTATCTCTGAATCCTGAGTGATCCAAACTATCATCTAATTTTGTCGTAGTCTGTCACAATCACTTTCCTCATCACTGCACAAAATACCTGACACTGACAACTTAAAGGGGGAGATGTGTAGTGTGGCTCAGGACTCAGTTCCTGTGGCTTGCTCATCCCAGCGCAGAGGCAGGATGGCAGAGGGGCACAGCTGAGGCAAAAGAGTCCAGCCATGGCAGCTGGGAAGCAGAGCGAGGAGGGAATGACAGGGGACAAGTACACCCACTTCCGGCTCTCACCCCTAGTGACCCACCTCCCAGAAAATCCTGCATCCTGACAATGTACTGAGCCACTGAACTCAACCATGGTTGAGTTCACTCGTGAGTACAGGGCCCCCGTGGTCCTCGCCTTCTGCACACATGAGAATTTGGGAGGATTTTAGGTGTAAACCGTAACAGTTGTCTTTTTCTCTTGTGCTAGTCATTTGCTTCCATCCTGGGAGAACCCAGAAGAACTTCCTTCCACATCATGAAATTATGAAGCAAATATTGTAGTAAGGTGGTTTGAATAAAAGTGGGGAAGCAGCACTAAGTACATCACATTGCTATTTTAGTAAAGAGCATGATACAGTTGTTGGGATGGGCGTGGGCAGGGGTGGGTGGGAATGCAGGCTATGGGAGAGGCTGGGGAGAATGCAGTGCTTGCAGGAAGAGTGCCGAAGTTTTCACACGGTCAAGCCAAGAGGCAAGATGCTTGGCTTTGGTGGGACTCCAGCAGAGTTAGAGCTGGAGGGGTCACTGCACACCTGAACGGGAAAGGAGATTGACTTGGGAGCCTCTTAGGATGAAAAGCGCCTCGCTTCAGTGTGACTCAATATACAGACGTGGAAAGAGCACATGCCGATCAGATTGACTATGAAGTGCCTGGCAACCATGTACAGCAAATCTGGGGTCTAAAATGTGGCTCGCCTCCACCCTCTGTATGTGTGGATGAGCCAGTAAAGTACATGTGGAGTTTGGGATAAAGGACCTCGGGTGGTAAGAGCTGACACTGCTTGCATTACTACTCTTCTTACTCACTCAGTCCTTACTCAAGCCCAAAACACAGATGTTATCACCTCCTACTTACAGACAGGTAAACAGAGGCAGCACATGCCAAGTGACTTCCTAAAAGGGGGAGGAGCGTGGAGAAGTCCTCCCCACCCTGTGGTTTTATCTCAGCACTGTTCTGTCTCTTTTTAAACGACAGAAGGATAGAGTCTGGGAAGCCCCGTGTGAGGAGCTTCACTTCTAGATGAGGAAGTGGAGATGGAGAAGGCTGTACACAGAGGGGAACTGGCCCCTCAGGATAGTGCCAGGCTCAGGAATCAGAACCGAGTGTTTCTCACCCAGCAGAAGGGAGTGTGGGCACTAATTATGTTCCTGTTTCCAAGTGGTATAGTCAGTCACTAGCTTGGGGACACGCTTACTCCTAGGAAGTGACCTGTGTTCTACATCACACTCTACTCCTTTGTTTCCTTTTACATTCTACTGTCCCTTCCCCCATTCCTTGTCTCCCTCCTCTCCTTCTGGCTTACACCCAATTATTTCTTTAGGTTTTCTGTTTCCCTGCTTTTCTTCCTCCCTCCCTCCCTTTCATTTCCATGTTTTAATATTGTATTCTGTAACTTTTAAATTTCTTAAAAGTGAGTTTTCTGAAAGGCATTGCTCAATTCTCTGGCTTAAAGATACAGGTACGGTTTCTTTAATTTTGTTTCCCCTTCCTTTCATTTTAATCCATCCATGGTGTTGTAGATTTGGTCTCCAATTCATTCCAAGTCCACTCCCCCACTCTTGTCCAGGCCACCACCTCCCCCTGGTCTCACTCCTCCATTTGAATCCTTCTATATAGAACAACCAATATGCCTTTAGGAAACACCTGGCCTTGGATGCACTTAAGGCCATCTGGCAGCATTTTCTGCTGTTCTTAGGGACTGCACATGGCCTCCTTCCTCACACTCTGGCCTTCTAGTCTACCTACTGATCCGCCTGGTGCTGGCTGCCCTGTAGCTGCTTCAGCTAGAGCAGGAACATTCTGTACCTGCATCTGACTCCTTCTGGGCCTTTTGTTCTTAGCTTCCTAGCACCTGCTCTGAGAATCTGTTGAGCCTGCTCAGTCCTCTCTGTCCTCTTAATTCTTTTCCAAACCACTTTCCATTTCTTTCCTCCACAGCACTTTCAACAGCGAGCAATTGATTTTCTTTGTTGCTTTCCCAGTTGTAAATACAAGGGCCTCCTCCTTTCCCAGAGAGGATTCTGGTTTTGTTCACTCTTGTTCATCACTGTTAGAGCCCTAGTAGCTATTTAATGTTAAATAGACTTGTTAGATGAATCTGTTTCCAGGCTCCCGGGCTGAACAGCTGAGCTTTAGCCTTTCCTCTCAGAAATGTGCCAACATCATTGGATATTTTCATTTTAAAAGAGGATATTTGGGGTAGGCTGGCACCATCCTTGTTAAGTGAACGAATATGTGCATGGTATGTGCATCACCTTTTAGAGAATGTCTGGCTTTGGGAAGGACATTTTCTAAGGGTGGAGGGATTTTTTGGGACCTCTTTTAAAAAGAAAAGGTATATGTGGTATGGCAGTGAGCACACTTCTTGGGGCCATTCAAGCCAGTCTAGATTGGCACCAGCTCCTGCTCTAAGATGAAGGGCTCTTCCTGTTGTGGGAGGACACTCTTCCCCATTTCCTTCTCCTTCCAGTCAACTACCCAGAGCAGACATGGCCTATGGCCCTGCTATAACACCTGCCAGGGAAATATCAGTAGAATATAAGTATTAGTGTTCTGTATTAGCCAGAAACTCAAGATTCTAAGACCTGGATTCTGTAAACTACCCAGTTTTTGTGAACTACCCAGTTTAAAACACTTTTCCAAAGCAGTCTAAAAAGAGTAAGCTGACCCTATCAATTTTACAAATTAGTCTAAGGATTATCTGACAAGTCCTTACCCAGCACCACAGGTTCTTATTAAATGAAGCTAATGGGAGGAGGGAGTCAGGTTGCATGGTGTTACTCTTTCATTACTTAACTACTGTGGCCTGCACCTAGGGATACAATAGCGTATATATGCCTTTGTGCCTTAGGAGAGCTTACGGTCCTGGGTATTTATGAACTGGGGCTCTGGAGACAGGCTTGAACTCCAGCTCTAGCTGGACCACCTATTAGTTCTTTAGCCTTGGACAACTAACTTCTCTGAGTCTATTTCTTTAGGAAAAGTAGAATCAACTTCATAGGCTATGCTGAGGTTTAAAGAAGAATATTTTTTAAAATGTTTGGCTTTATTCCTGTGTTATGCAGGACAGATATTTCTATTGATATTAGTGAGTCAGGGATTGTGTCAGAGCCAAGGGCTCATCCTGCTCCCTGGTTGAGTGCTGTGGATCTTCACTACTCCTGGGGCTGTTGGGTAGGTCAGAATCCTTTGGGTTTTTCAGCCCCAGACTTTTGAGTTGGGACCTAAGTATGTATTTTTAAGCGTGCATTTCTAAGAAGCACTTAGGCCAAGAGCAGCATGTATTTAGACACAGTTGGGACACAGTGTCCTAAACTTGGAAGAAACTGGTGATGTCTGTCCCAAATCCCTATTTGCCCAGAAAACTTGGGTGAAAGGTGAATGTGTGTGTGGAGGATGAGTTAGTAAGAGGGTGATCCAAATATAGAGGATGGATTGTGTCCTTCTGACTCTTCCAGTGGAGCTTCAGAGTTAAGAGAGGCCACCCTGCCCTTCTAGGGTACAAGCTGAGCTGAAGAGTGGTCAAGGATTCCTGTGTTTGGAATAAGGCATTCTTTTACAGTTACCCCATTTCTAAGAACATGGCTTTTTCTTTTTTTTGCAGTACCAGGGATTGAACTCAGGACCCTGCATTTGCCAGGCAAGTGCTTATTCTACTGAGCTATCTCCCCAGGTCCAAGAACATGGCTTTGAAGAAAGCGCTTGCTGTATTATTCAAGAAAACTAAACATTTTTTAAAATAATGTTTTTCTAAACATAAAGATAATATGTTTTATTATGTAATATTTGAAGACAAAAATACTAAAGGAAAAAATGAGAAAAAAACTCTCCTCCCATCAAGGAAACACTTTTGTGTACTTCTTTCCTATTGTGGGCTGAATTATGTCCCTTAAATAATTAATGCTGAAGGGGCTGGGGAGATAGCTCTGTTCTCTAAGTGTCCGTCTGGCAAGCTCAAGGATCTGGGTTTGATCCCCAGTACCACATGTTGCGCCAGTTGCAGAACCCCAAGGACACTGTGCTGGCCACCAAAACTGAGCATGGTGATGCATGCTTGTAATCCAGGCACTGGGGAGGCTGAGACAGGAGGATCCCTTCAAGTCTGAGCTGCATAGCAAGACCCTGTACCAAATAAATAACTAACTAACTAAATAAATAAATAATTTTTAAAAAAGAATTAATGCTGAAGTCTCCCTCCTACATTAGAAAGTAACCAGATTTTAATATGGATTCTATAAAGGAGGTAATCAAGAGTTCTGTCATCCAATAGAGTTTGTGTCCCTATAAGAAAAGGAAATATGGATACAAACTTTTATAGAGGGAAGATGGTATGAAACACAAAATAGATGGCCATCTATAAGTCAAGGAAGGGGGCCAAGGACAGATCATTCCCTCAGTCTTACAGGGAACCAACACTGTCCATACTTTGGTCTTGGACTTTCAATTTCCAGAATAGTGGGGTGATAATTTTTTTTTTGTTTAAGCCATGTTGTCTATGTTACTTCATTATAGAAGTACTGGCAAACTAATATAATCTTTTTTCTTTCATAAGTGTACATAGTTCATAACATGTACCATTTTATATGTATCAATTTGGATCTTGATTTTTATTTGCTCTTTTACCATAAGTTTTTTTGTATATCTATATTTTTTCTGGCTAAAAACATCCACACCCTGTTGAATGGTGATGCCACTATTTGATCTTTTACTTGGGCTTGACTACTTTTTGGAAAGGTTTCACCCTGAAGAACATGGTTATGCTTTAGATGAAGAACAACCATGCAGACTTTCTTACAGGCTTTTGGAAGGCAGTTTAATCATACCTATATAACTGGCATCTGGTCAGAAGATGCAGGTCCCCTGAGGCTGGCCTAAACAAGTGGATCTCCTTCCCCTCTCCTCTTTTCTCTTTCTCAGCTTGCTAACTGAGTAAAATGAGCAGGTTTTCCCTCACCTATAGACCATTTCCTCTGTACCATTTCTGAGTTTAAACCTGCTACACATGGATTGAAATTCCTTTAGTGTGAGCCAAAATAAATCAGTCTTCCTTTAAGTTGTGGGTGTTGCATATTTTGTCCCAGCAACAATGAAAGTGAACTAAGGTAGCTTTAGAAAGGGCTTCTTTCTCTTCTTGGTTTAGTTCTACTTCCTATAGCAAGGAATTTAATTTAACAGATATATTCAAATGCACCTTAAAAAATGTATTTGGTTGTTACAGAGTCTCACTATGCAACTCAGATTCATGGTGATCCTTCTGTTTTCAGCCCCTCAGTGCTGGGATTATAGGCATGTGCCACCATGCCTGGACTCTGGCTGGCTCAGCCTGCCTTACGGGCAGGGCTGGCAGAGCATGTGCTGCCAAGGGATTGAACTGCAGTCCTTGCACTAGCCTAAGCTTGCCTAAGCAGGCACTTTAGTCAGCTGAGCTATTTCACTAGTCCTCAAATGCACTTCGCATATGTATATAATAAAATTTGAGATATTTTAGCTAAAGCATATTTCAGAGTATTTTTTAGAAACATAAAAATCTTGAGTTGGTCTTTGAAAAGTGAGAATGAAATCACTGTTTTCTCAAAGAAAGATGATATAGATGACAAAATTCCTGAGCTGTTCTTACAGGGTAGCTGTTGACAACTTGTGTTGCAATGACTATGATTTCTGTGTGCTTGTTACCCAGTGGCCACTCAGTCCCAAGTCAGAAATGCTTGTTGGAAGTTGGCCTTCGAGTGTAAGTCCAAATAAGCTATCTTGCACTGCAACTTGTGAGCCAATCAATCTGAATACTGCTCTGAAGTGTGAAGTACACACGGAACCTATTGGAACTTGGACGTAAGATTTTTCCTGCCCTGACAATCATGCCATTACTCTGGTTATCGTCTTTGTCCACTTCCATTTTCTGATGCCCTATTGGTCTTCACCTTCCATGTTTGTCTGCAGTACCTATGTTCAAGTCAGAAGGGAAGAGCCCTACATTTATTTGATATAAGTGGAGGCAAAATACGGGTTACAGTTAAAGTAAGGAGAATCTAGCTGTCTTGTAACCATTATGGCAAACAAACTAATGCTATGCTATTATCTGCAAACCAAGTTATGTGAAGGGAAAACACCAGTAGTCCAACCAGTGTTGAGTGGAAATTCTTTCTCTGAGCATGTGCCATGCCAGCTGGTAGAAGCTGCACATGTGATGAACACTGTAGAGTTCTGAGTGACTAACACATTTGCCCACAATCAGTTGAATGAAAATCAATTTAAATCTGAATACAAGAAAAAGAAGTTATATTTTGTGTTTGACAAATTCCAATTGCATTTATTTTTATTTTATTAGTTTTAAAGAACAGTACTTTATTGAACACTTTCCATTCACAGAAAAAGAGGCTATAGTGTACAACAAATGTCAGTTATACAACAGAAATCAATTTTTTGTTTTATATGTTGAATGAGAGGATTAACTTAGTTGCTACTAAATGAAATAAGAGTTATAAAGTATATTCACTGATATAGTATGTTTCTAAACATTTCACATGATTATTCATAATAGTAATACAATGACAGAGGAACCAGTCATTCTGTTGAGTTAAATTGTATAACAGTAGTGAAAAAATGCAAAAAAACCCCCAGAAATTACATTAAAGACTTTGCTACATCAGAAAATGAACATTGGTTACTAGTGTAGACAAAATGATAAAGTACATTTATAGGATGCTCTTATATGTTACCTTAAAGTAATCATTCAGTAAATACCAAAAATTTGTATGCATTTCTGAAAACTTGGCTTCAGAGTAGAATCTTGTGATGAAAACATTAATATATCCAACCTACTCTCTGCTTTCTGGTCATTGAAGAATATGTAATGGATGATCTTACCCCAGGTTGTGCAAGGAACAAATGAACTGAGATTGCAGTCTAAAAACTCTGGGTCTAGAGGGAACTGTTTAGGGTTGGCTGGTTCCAAAGCAGGAGCTTCATGGCAGAAGGGCCTGGTGGAGCAAACCCTTTGCGGCCAAGATCCAAATTAAATCTATTTTTTTAAGTTGCAGGTATTGGGTATTTTGTACCAACAACATGAAAGGCAATCCAATTAATAGAGCAGCCATGATGGGCACATGGAGATGTGAACAGTAGCAATGTCATAGAGTGTGGTTTGAGTATCTGTTACATGATTAGAAGAGGGTCTGAAACACAGTTTTACTCTATATTGCTTTTCCCTGTTATTACTGCACCCTCTTCCTCTATTTCTGAATGTGTTCTATGAAGCTTTGGATGCACTTGTAAACCAAAGTTTATGTCAATGAGAAGGCTGTAACACAGCTGTGCCAGTTAATCTATTTTTTCAGCCTGGTTGGATGAAAAGACTCTTGTCAAGGTGGTTGGATCCTGAGAGTGCATACTTTTTGATGGGTTAATCCACTGATGTATGTAGCCGAATGTGGTGTTCAGAGATGTGGAGCCCTTTAGAAAGAGGTGGGTCTTGGAGTTGGGCCTTCTGGGTGTAATTCTCAAGGGCCTGCACTCTTTGTGCTCTGCTTTCTGGCTCTCAGCTCCCTCCACCATGCCTTTCTGCCATAATGTTTTTGCCTTGGAGCCAGCCAACCAAGGGCGAAATGAAACCTATTTATTAAATTTGCACATGTTGGGTATTTGGTATCAGCAATGGAAAAGGCAACCAGTACAGGAGTCATAGTGGAAATCACTTAAAAAATGGAATGAATTCAGGGAAAACAGGCATTAAAATAGAAAGACAGATGGTGTGTGTGTGTGTGTGTGTGTGTGTGTGTGTGTGTGTGTGTGTGTGTGTGTATTGGGTATTAAACCCAGGGCCTTTGTAGTGAACTATACCTCCACCCCTTTTAAACAGTTATTTTGAGATAGATTCTCACTAGGTGGTCCAGGCCAGCTCAAACTTGTGATCTCCTTGGCTTAGCTTCCTAGAGTGCTGGGATTACAGGTGTGTGCCACTAGGCAGGCTAAGGCCAAATTCTTCTTCTTTTTTCTTTTTTAATATATTTAGTACAGGGTCTACAGGGTCTCACTCTGTAGATCAGACTCATAGTGATCCTCCTGTTTTCAGCCTCCCAAACTGGGATTACAGCCACGTGCTACCATGCCTCATCTCAATCACCATCTCAGTGCATCGTGGGGGTGGTCCTGGCATGGCATGCTGGGGATCGAACCCAGCCACTGTGCTGTGCCTAAGCAGGTGCTTTAGTCTGCTAGCTATCTGGCTGGACCTTAGGGCCACATTCTTTAACAAAGAATTGTGTGAACTCTCTGGCTGTAGACCATTTTTGTGTGTATATCAACCAGCTGTTTTGTTGGTAGGCTGCCTATTTTATCATTTTCTTCTCTTTTGCATGTAAACTTGCTCATGTAGTTGAAGCTTATATAAAATGATGGTGCTGGTCCAATTTTTATTCTAGTCCCTTTCTTTTGTCCTAGTCTCTTTTCCCCACCCATTTCTCAAGTCTCTTCTTCCCTCTACCCTTCTAGAGGTTCCAGCTGCACCCTGACTCTTAAGGCCCTTGTGAGCCATTTCATCATCACTGTATCTCCTTCCATCTTCTTCCCAAAGCTGACCCATCTTTTTTATACCATCCCTCACAGAGCCATTGTTACAGGGTGGTGAGAAGTGGTAGTCTCATCTCCACCTTGAATTTACCTTATGTCTACTAACCTCAATCTTTTTTCAGTCTACACTGTCTTGCCCATATTCCATCTAATGGCACAGTTCCAGATTCTAACAATTCATGGAATAAAAGCATAGGTCAATAGAGAAGGTTATGGAGAGTGCTCTCTGAATGTCACTAAGATGATTTGTATTTGCTTTTTCTGGAAGGGCCTAAGTTTCCCATCACGGGTGCACTATAAAACAGGATGAACTCTTTGAAAATTGAGGAGAGCTGTTTGCCATTGGTGTAGGACTGGAAAGGACTCTTCTTAATGGAGGCTTTGTATTTGCTGACCTTAGCCACTTAGTTCAGTAGGATTTGTTCTTGCATCTAAAGGGAAATTATTTCCAGGGAATGAGTCCAATGGAACAGAGAGCCCCATGGAACAACATGCCCCTGGAGAAATTAATTATTAAGACTCATGGGAATTTAAAATGTCAGGAGCAGCCCAAAGGCCAATGACCAGATCCTCCTTCTGTGTCGTTCTTGGGAATTTATTTCTGAAATTTCATGTTTAATTAGACGTTAAAGGGACAGTAATAGTTGGCAGAGAGTTATTTGCTTTTTGGAAAGGTAGTTAAAAAACAAATCTTCCATCAAGCATTCACAAGATTAGTAAGTTTAAAATATAATGTAATGAGCTATCATATCTACTGCAAGCCTTGCTAATCAAGTATGTCGGGACACCTCATTTCTGACACCAAGTCCTGCAGCAGTCCCAAGATATTCTCCTCTCGTTATACTCAGGAATACTTATGTGCATGTGGGGAAACTCAATTTATGGGTTTGATCTTTTTACTAGTTCTTTTCTCATCATTAGAATTCTGAGCCTAGCGAGCTGTGTATTTATCTCAATGCAGTTCAATAATTTGTGATGAAAAAGTTCTTCAGGGGAAGTGGGTGTGTGCTGGAGCAGAACCCACCCAGAGCACTGGCTCATGTCAGGACTTAGACGGTGTTCATCGGCATCTCATTCCCAAGTGGAAAGGCAATCTAATTTTTGATAGAAGACAAATCAGAGATTAGTAATTATAACATAGAAGCCAAAGAGAATGCTCAGGATAATACTCTGCGAGACAGTCCCTTTCTCTCCCCTCTTTTTCACTTGAGTCGCTGCATCATGCGCTGTCTCAGAGAACGGAGGGATTGTTGTGGCTTCCTGGCTCAATCTCATTTCTCATGTTACCACTGTAGAGTTGTCTACTGAGCTCGTGGAATTAGCAAAACATTCCAAAAATGGAGAAAAATAAAAGTAGAAGAACTCATACAAATGTAAACCCTAGGCAGATTTAAGGGTTGAAATGTGGATTAAAAATGTAAAGCCAAGAGAGGAAAATGGAGATTAATGTGTTAGTGACTTAATGGGAATACCACATTTCTTAATAAGGAGGCCAATAATTCATAAAAATAAAATAAAACAAAACATTGTAAAATTTGGTAGATAATAGAACAGTTTGGTGTATAAAGAATGCACGGACTTCTAGACATCAATAATAAAAGAATGAGGGACCTAGTTCAAAACATGACAAAGTATCTGAGCAGGCAGTTGACAAAGAATTTATTTAGCTGGACTTCAGTGATTAAGCCTAATACTTAATGATTATTGTGAACGAATTATTATTATTATTATTAATTTATTTGTGTGTGTGTGTGTGTGTGTGTGTGTGTGTGTGTGTGTGCGGCCAGCTCTGCCCACCAGGGGGCGGGGCCAGCTGGCATGTGACGCTGAGGGATTGAACCGTGGTCTCTGTGCTTTAGCTAAGCTTGTTCTAAGTAGGTGCCTTAGACCACTGAGCCATCTCATCAGCCCTTTTTTTTAATTTATATGAACAAATTATTATGATGATGTGAATACTCCCACTCACTGATTAATAGTAATACAAATGAAAAGAACTAGATGACCTGAGAGGTTGGCAGGCATAATAAGGACGGAGAAATTATTAATGTCAAATCTCAGCAAAGATGAAACACAGCAGCCCTTGCAGTGCCAGAAGAGTATCCTGGTGTGGCCATTTCAGGGAGAAATCCGAGAGTTACACAGTTTAAGTATTCATATGATCTGTCACCTAACCTGTTTTGTGATGAAAAAGTTCTATTCTATTCTTAGTTATAGAATAGAATCCTATTCTTAGCTATATCAGGTATAGTTGAAAATATAGTGGGTGTTTACATTTTTAGAAATTTATTGCAAGTAAGACATACATTACCATTAATCACCTTCAAAATACTCCTGTTTACCTTAGTACACATGTGCCATCATTATTGCCGCTTTCTGAAGGAGTCCTGATAGTTTTCTTTCGTGAATGCCTTTAGTTACACAGTCACGGCTGCCTGTATGACCTGCGTCAACTCACTGTGTTTACCGTTGATGCTTGCTTTGACTTTAGAGAAGGGCCAAAAATCACACAGCGCCAGACCCAGTCAATAATGTAGATGCAGGCACGCTATTATGTTTTTCCAAGCTTGCCTTTCTGTCAGATGTCACGTGGGAGCAATATTCACCACATTTTGATCACACCTCCTAAAGCCATGAAAGCGGACTTCCAGAGCTGCTTCAGAAAGTGGAAGAATGATGGGGTCAGTGTGGATAGAGCAAGAATGAGTATTTTGAGGGCAGTTAAGGGCAATGTCTCTTTTACTCTGATAATTTTAAGTTTAAACATTCACTATATACGATGATCACCCCTAGTATTGTCTGAAGAGATTTTCAGACAGTACACAAGGAAACATGTGTGAGGAATGTTTGTCATTTGGCTGATTTTGTACATGAAATTAAGGGACAATCTAAAAAAGTGTATGAGTGAAAATGTAGTGAGTACATATAATATAGTGTTGTTAGAGGGAATGCACAATGAAGCCACTCCATCCACAACGAGTGGAATGGATAGGTTTGATTGTGACATATGCAAATTTTAAAAAACAGTCAACAAATAGCATGCTTATAGTGCAATACTATTGATGTAAATTAAAATAAAACAAGAATGTATACTTCACATATTTTTCCAAGGACATCCCCAAATTCCAGGATGCCATGCCAAGCATAGTAGATCACTTTGCTGCTGGTCAAGAGCAATCAGTGGGAGAGTGAGGTTAAAAGGAAATGTCCCTAGTTATTAGTTTTTCATTGTTATATAACAAATTACCACAAGCCAAGCAATTTGGGAATAATACCTACTTATTAGGACACAGCTTTAGAGATCAGAAATGTGGCACAGCCTGTCTGGTTCTCTGCTCAAGGTAGCACAGGCTGAAATCAAGGTGAGAGACCAAATCTCCCCTGGAAACTGTGGGAGAAATCTAATTCTCAGCTCAGTTCCTTGAAGTTGTTGGGCTGAGATTCCCTCTTAAGGCAGTACGCCAAGGACACCACCCGCTCCCAAAGGCTGGATGCATTCCTTGATACCTAGCCCCTTCCAACTTCAAGCCAGCAGTAGCAAATCAGCTCCTTCGTGCCTCTGACTTCCTACCCTGTGGCCTTCAGTACAGTACTTTCTGAGGGCTCATCTGATTAGATGATGGCTTCTCATCCCTGTCATCAATTAAAGCAACTGATTTGGGACTTTAATTGATCAGCACAATTCTTTCCCAGCAGCACGTAGGCTAGTGTTCCTCTGAACAACAAGGAAATGTGCCAAACCAAGTGCTGAGTCTCTTGGGACTGTCTCAGGAGTCTGCACTCACTGTCCTTGAGTCCTAGGAAAGGGTTTTACAGTGATTGTTCTATTGATGCTCTCAAGTAAAAGTTCCTAACCTGCAATGACACTATATTCATTTTAAGTCTTGCCCTGACCTGGGAATAAATATACCATACTGTACACCACGCGGAACTTGGTACTGGGGTGAATATAACGAGCCAGAGACAATTCTTATTCCAGGGGAAGCAATTTAGGATTATCTAGCTTAAGTCAGTGTTTCAAACACTACAACAACATCTCATTCTGCTGAATGACTTGACCCCAACAGGCAGCCTCATCTGTTTATCAAAGCTTGCCAAGAAAAGTAGGTACATCCTGGCAGCATGGATTGATGGCCTTCACCACTGCCTCTGAAAAATAGCTTTTCAGTTCTGCTTCCCACGTCCTCTTAGCTTGAGGCCATTTCCCCAAATTTGGGGTGCCTAGCTTGCTTCCATATCACCTCCTGGTGCTGTTCTTTGATAACTGATATTGTACTTGCAGTTACCTGAGGGCAGCAGAAATATTCTGCCTGAGAGGTCAGAAAAATTTTTTTTTTCTGAATCACGCTCAAGAGTTATCAGTCAGGTGCTATACCTGTGCATTTCTTTTTCTTCAAAGTGGTCCTTTTGGAAATACACTGAATATTAAATGTGAAACAAAGGAAAGATTTCAAGAAGCCAGACTGATCAGAGGATCTATCTTTATATCTCCACTTGTTTAAGGATAATAGGAAATTTAGTTATCCTTTGCTGTTGCTATTAGTTGTTTCTTTGGCTTTTTAGAGAATGTGTGAGAACAGAGGCATGTGACAAACAAAGGAACAGTCATCTGCCAGCCAGACTTTAAACTTCATGTTTTCACACATACATAATCACGTAGATTAATCTTACAGCAATATTAAGATTTGTAAGGGATAACTTTGTGATGATGTACTATGAATTGTTTTTGTAAATGGCCAGAAAGTATTTCAGGCTCTGTAGCCTTGTAGTCTTATCATAAAATAAATAGTTCTCTCTTTTGAGCCATGCAGTGTCTGTCTGAGAATAAATATTTCAGGCTTTCACCCTTGCAGTTCCTGTCGCAACTGCTCTGCTGCTGTGGTGTGAAAGCAGACATAGACAAGGCACCAGCTGTAGGGTGACTCTGTTCCAGGGGTTTACTTCTAGAAATGGGCTGGGTTTGATGCATGTGCCCTAATTTTCCAATCCTTGATTGTATAATTTAATCCTCAAGAGCAGCAATAGAGGCTATCATCAATTTTACAGACAAGGAAACAAAAAAATCTATAACAGTTAGTTTATCTAGGCTAATATAGCCAAGAAGTGGAAAAGTTAGACTGGCTTTTTCAATCTAGCTCCAGAACCCAGCTTTAAATTAGCTATATATTCTCACTACCACTAACAATGTGTTTCAGTGGAAAAACATTTGGGGTATGTTGTTCTACTGTGTAGATAATAAAATCTTCCTGAGCTACAAGTACAAGGTCTAGCTGTAACCTCTCATCCATTTCTTCAATATAAATGAGACTCAGCTTTGCCTCCTGCTAGGTCCCTGAAAGACTTGACCCTGGTTGCTGGTGGTCAAGCTTACGTCATCAGCAGGATTGATTCTGAGGGGCTGCTGCAGGGCTCCTGTCAGCCTTAAGCAGTTTTGCCATGGTCTAAGGAAGGGGTCAGGTCTTTATGGCCAAATGACACACACAGTTCCATAGACTTCAATTTTTGTGGATTTAATAGCAATCCACAAAATTATGTGAGTTATTAATGCTCAGTAGCTTTTAGTATTCACACACTACAACTGGTGTATTATTAGAACTTATTATAAACCTGAATTTGTTATTTTCCTAAGAAACTCAGTTGACCCATAATGTTTGGTGACACAGAAGAGATCTCACTATCATAAAAGCCCGATTGTTGGTATTTAACTGTTAATGTTTATGTGTTACTACTATTGTTTTTTAAATTGCTTTAAATATGTTGATCATTTTGCTGTCCATTAGATAGTGAATCAAATAACATAGATAGATAGATAGATAGATAGATAGATAGATAGAGAGATGTGAACGGATACATGGATGGACGGATAGATAGATAGATTTTAACTAGGAATATTTTTGACATTTTCCAACAATTAGACTTAAAAGCCTCTATGTGTGTGTGTGTGTGTGTGTGTGTGTGTGTGTGTGTGTGTGTGTGTGTGTTAAGGTGTTTACTGAATGGTCCTTTCCATCGGTGCTCTGCTGTTCAAACTTTTATGCATAATCTCCCACAAATTATCTAGTACTATTGTCACTATGTTTCCCATTAAAAGTTTAAAAAGAATAACTTTGTTAAGTGAGCTGTGATTCTTGTTGCCTCTGAATAGGGTGTCACTAAAATAGTAGGTATAAATTCCCTAGCTCAAGAAGAAAAAAAATTCTTTTCTTGAGAAATCTATTGTAGACTTCATCAAAAGGCATAAATTGAGTATAAACTCTTCAAAGAAGAGAAGTAGAAAACCAATTTATTTCTTGACTTCCCTTGCAAATGTCCCTAGTTTTTATCAGCGACAAATCATCCAGGAATGTGAAGATGAAACTATCATGCTTTTTCATCTTCCTTGTTCTTTGAAGGACTTTGGTTTTACTTTGCTTTTCACACAGCCTAACTGCAATTCAGATAGCAAAGTCAGATGATATGTTCAGCTCTTCAATTACGACAGGGAAGGGATTGTCCCTAAATCCATTTTGCAAAGGTGACCTGACACAACCACATTCTGTAGAACAAACCTGATTCTACTTTAGAGTCATACTCTTCTCTTTATGTAATTGAGCACCTAAATGCCAGAAATGCTACTGGGAAGATCTCTGAAGAGAAGTTGAGAAAAATCTTTTCGGTGAAAAACACGTACAGGTTTGTTCTACTGTCTCTTCCATTTCCAAGGAGTTCTAATATAATTGCTTAGTGCTTTTCATAAATGAATTAGCTGAGCAAAGATCACACATGTGATAATTACTCACTGAAATTATCTGATTTTTCTTTGTATAACTAAAACAAAAATAATTCTGATTATATGAACATTTTATTTTTAAAAATTTAATTTAATTAATTATTTTGAAAAGTAAAAGCAAGAACAAAAATCAGAAACAAAGACAGAAACAGGGTAACATACAACAATACAAATGTTACAGATTTTCAAAACAAGAATAACTGATTAACAATGGTTGATATATTATCAATTTTGATTGTCAAATCTGTTAATCAGATTAACAGATACAGTTATGTAAGACTGAACATATGATTGAATTTCACCACTTGCTTTTAAGAAAACTTGAAGTTTTGTTCTTGCCTCTCTTTTATATATAAACAATTTAAAGCAACACATTTTAGTCAAACTAATTTAGAGGTTCATAACACGGTTTAAAAATCTCATTTTGGGTTTGTATATTACCTGAAACACAAAATCATGAATGTACAAGCTTTGCTCTTCACAAGATCTCCTGTAATATTCATTGCTCTGGCTCACCATGTGCTTAATAGCCATCAGAATTTGGCGAATGGCTAAAACTCTCCTCCAGAAAAGTGATATACTTTGCCCAATTTCCTTCTCTGAAGAGGCTGAGTTTCTAGTGTGTCCATGGTCATCGCCAGATTCCTGGTTACTTTGTTTTCTTGGAAGCAGCCAGAAAGACTTCTCAAATTTCAGGAAGTAAATTGACTCTTTACATAGACAAGAAAATATCAATGGGTTTTCTTGGGATATCTCCAGTGAACTATTTAAAACTATGCTCTTTAATTATTTCTAGAAAAAAAAAGATTCTGAAAATTGGATCTTTGGTGAGACGTAGAGGAAGCCACGCTAGCTTTCCTGAGAACCCCACATGATGTGCCTGCTAGCTCTTCTCACACATCGCTGACACATCTTAGTGGCTAACAAAACAGTGAGTTCTGTTGCTCATGGACATCAATGAATGGTCTGATTCACCATCCCTTGTGAATGGTTCCTTCCTAAAGTGACTCCACTCCCAGTGGCAACTCAGGTATCCAAATGTCTGCATTATGTGGCTTTGTCATGGTAGAGCTTTTACTGTGTTGAAAAATGATGAAGGGGTGAGCTATAAGGGCCACATCAGGAAATATCATCCCAACCATAACTGTATGACTATACAGAGCAAGGATGCTGGTAAGTTAATGCACCTCCTGTACTGAGAGAAAATAGAACTGATGACTCTGAGGCAGTGTCAACACCAACTGATGACACTGAGGCAGTGTCAAAACCAAATCCCACTGCAGATTTCTCTACCTCATTTGTGCTCTTGCAGGGATGGACTGTCCTCAGCCAGCCATTCTCCATAATAGCTAACTGGCCTTCTCTGCAGGAAAGCACTAGGGCTCTGTTTGTACTTCATCTTTGCCTTGCCCTTGCTCTTGGTGGAGTGGCTCAAAATGGAAGAATTTGGTTTTGGGGGCATAGTTAGTTAGCTTTTGCTCATTTGCTTATTATTGTGTTGAATAAATGGTCCAATTATAGTTCGGAAAAAATATAACTTTCTGGAAAATTTCCTCTTCTAAAATGAATTCACCAAATTGCCTCTTAATGTAGGAAGGAGGATGTCTTCAAGGACAGTCAAGGCTGATGGTTGTTCATTGGGCTCCAGCAAGACCACAAGTCATCCCACTTTGCCATGGTCCTCTGGCACGTGGCTTCATGTGGAAGTGGTTTGGAGGTCTTGGGCTTAAATCTTGGGTCAGCCTCATGTCCATGACCACAGGTTAAGTAAAATGAATTGTATAAAGCCATAAGCCAACATCTGGAATACAAGTCTTGGTATATCTTGGTGATTCTTACTATCTATCATGAAAGAAGGGGCTATTAGAGAAAGAGGTGGGATATGACCATGATGTGCTTTGATACCTATGTTATGTTTGATACCTTCAAACTATTTCCTCCAGTTTTATTGGAGTATAACAGATAAGTAAAAATTACAGGTATCCAAGGTGTACAAGATTATGATTCAGTTGTGATGATTACCACCATAATCCATTGGTTGATTTTCATACGTTTTCTCCTCTGCCCCACTCACTCTCACTCTTGAGGTTGAAGAAGCCTCATGATTCTTCCTCCAAAACAGACTCATAAATGACATGTAACACATTTTATTTGGCTTGTGTGATACTGAATAAAGCAAACCCAAGAGGGAAGAAGAATTTCCATCTAAATGTTTATGTCTGGTTTATTAAAAGCTCACACAAATGTTATGGCAATAAGCTTGTGTTTCAGGGAAGTCAGTCAGTGTGGACAGGGTCTCTCCCTCCTTGAGGAGGCGAGTCCTGCTCAGGCTAATGTAGACCCCATCACTCTATAGGTTTTTTAAATTTTACACTAAGAACAGCATGAGGCAGTTACCATTTATTATTAAATTTATACCTTTGTTTTTATTGAGGGATTATTTTTCTTCCATAGATAACTAAATAAATAAGACAGAAAAAATAGGCTCCTGGTGTTAAATGTTTTGTGAAAACAAGAGAAGGCGTACTTCTTTGTGAAAATGAGGAAGATTCCCGTGTCTATGCATAAAGCATGTGGTCACTTTGAGAGAATGAAAGCCAGCGTGTTTCATTCATTTATGTTACCGGTTTAGCCCTTAGGACAACTGAACTTGGCATTGCCCCTGGGGAGAAAAGTTCTTAATTAAATATGATAAAGCACCAGAAAAGATAGTGTGGACAGTAATTTCGGTAGCCTGAAGGAGGGCTTTGATGGCTGGCTAGCTTCCTTCCTTCCTCCCTTCCTCCTCCTTCTATCCCCCCTCCCTCTCTCTTTCTTCCTTCCTCCCTCCCTCCCTTCCTCTCTTTATTATTCATTTTTTTATTTGTTAAAATAGCTGTGTAATGATATTTTTTAATTTGGCTTTAGAGTCATGATTTCCTTTTTATTATTTCATATTTTTAATAAGAAGTTTGCTTCTTTTGCAGACTTGGTGTACTATAGTAGTCACAATTCTAGTATCTGTGGATTTGTAGATAAATAAGAATTATACGTACATAAAGATTTGAGGATTCTTTCACTTTTCTGCGATGCTTCAATGACTTGTAACTGATAAGTTGAATAACATGTAGTGTCTAGAAAAGCACTTTTCTTTAAGAATTAAAGAAACTGTGGAGAAGAGATAAAAGAGGTCTGATAGAGAATATAATTCAATTCCCTGATTTTTTTTCCAGATGAAGCCTAGTAAAAATTGAGTAAGATTGTAAGACTCACACTACAACTCAAATTTATTTCCAGTGCAGGACTTAGGTGCTATTGCTCCTCACCGTTTTGTGTTCCCAGACGGAAGTTCATCCTACTGAGCTTTGAGAAGTGAGATTTAGGGGTTTTTTTTTTTCTTACTCAGAGCTGGAAACCATATGGGGCCTTATGTGGTGTTCCATTTTCCAGATATTAAAATTAGAGAAAGTCATGTGTAGGGCATCTGGCCAGGGTGCATGGAAGCACAAAGTGAAGCTGTGTAATTGTGGAAGATGGACCATTCCATGATATTAAATGTGGAATCAAGAGCAGAAATGGCACCAAGTGTGAAGGACACACTCTAGTTATTCTTCATAAGCAGTAGAATAGGGACATATGTAAAACTGAACCTGACCATGATAGAATTACTCCCAAATCTAGATCAGTCACATTTGAAATAGTGAATTTTATGATTTTAGTCTAGGCAGATAGAAGGCAGCTTCAGAAAATGTATACTTCAGCAGTTCTAAACAAAGAGCTAGAATTGAGTAATCAATCAATCAGCAGCTTGGTTGGCAGAGATAGGTTATAGTTGCTGAGACTCTTCAGTGAGGAAATTCCAGGAGTCAAGTTAGGTAATTAGGTTCTGCAGAGCAAGTTCAGAGCTATGGGAAGGAAGGAAGCACTTTCATATGTTTGACAAAGACATGACTTGGGGTAGCTAAGTGCGGGAATATCTTTCATTTAAAGAATTTAAGGCGCAGGCGCAATTTGTACCCTGAAGGGCTGGCTTTCCGTGGCAAAACGATGAGGCGGTTGAGCTGGCGGATGGTGGCCTCTGCGGTCGTGGGCCTCACAGTGGTCCTTGAGGCAGTGCCCTGGCTCCTGGGCTGGCTGCAGGTCGGGCGGCATAGGCGGCCTCGGCGTGATGTGCTGTTTT